>NC_026755.1:437310-482310 GCF_000149245.1 Cryptococcus neoformans H99 | reverse complement strand
AAGTTCAGGGGGAGATCAGGGAAATCATGAAGCAAATCACATCCAGTGTGACGTTCTTGCCCATATTGGAGGAACAATGTGGGTCCTGTAACGCCAGGAAGAAAGCAATGCTGACCTTGAACATTCGATTTTGATAGGCACATTTACAATTTTAGCGCATACGAATGATTCTCCAGACGTGGCTATCCCAGCTACATGGAATGATGCTGATCCTCATCTTATCGACAAGGGAAAAGTGGAGCAAGTGAGGCTTCGAAGCTTTAGCACCAACGTGCATTCTCTGGAGGTTTGTCATGCCGTCGTTGTGCCCACTCATTCTTTACTGATCCTCCTTCTGCAGGCCATGGTGGCTTATCGTGTCGGAGAGTAACTGTGCTTTTGATGCGGCCAAGTAATACTGATAGATTTCTTTTCACGACATTATGACGATCCCCCTGTACACCGTAATATTATCTAGTTCAACGTTCACGCAACATGGTGTCCCATTGAAAAGCGTAACAATGCATCAATGTGATCTTCAAAACTTTCAACGACCACTCATCCACCAAGGCTCTTAAAGCTATCAAACGAATCGTCAGTTTCGGTCTTTGCCTATCAGCTACACATGACATACTATCTTCCCGCTTGGGCCTCTGAACGAATCTTCAGACTTCTTCTTTAACCGCTTGGAACTGCTGAAGATGAAAGAGTCCACCAAGCTTGCAACTGTCAAAACACCTCCGACGATCGCGCATGTCCTATCACCAGCCCGTCAATCAAGATTCTTTGCAAAACTGGGAGGTACTTACGATGTTAGGAAGTGTGCAAAGGATTGCCTTTCTTCTGTATGGATAACTTTCATGGGTGATATCTCATAGCTTAAGCGACTCATAAGCCTCAAGTCCTACGTTCAATCAAGAGAACTCACTTGAAGAAAACTCCAGGAACACCCATCATTCCGTGGCTAGTCATATCTTTGCCAAATGTTCAACAACTTTTACAGTCTTGGAGAGGAACGTACACTTACGACCATGGGCATCCTTACCAGGGGCGTTTCCCGTTCGAAGGTCTCGTTCATACTGAGTCACACTGTATTGATGAGACGGAATCTCCTCCCCATTGAGAGAAATGAAGTTGGTGGAAACGACCTTGAGGAAGTCTACAATATGATCACAACTTTGTCAGTATAACGTTTCCAAAATGCGCGAGACTGGCAGATACTGACATTGAAACATGTAGTTGGCTGCATTTTAAGTCAGCCAGATGGAATTGAGAGAACGAATCGCACTCACAAACTTCAGTATGAGCCTTCATTCCTTGCAAAGGATCCCTTAGACCTAGTTTATCTCTCCATCTCTGTTCCTTTGGCAGAACTGTCAATTCTTCTGCCTTTGTCATATCACCTCCAAATCTAAACTTGTGCACAATGTGCCCAAAGTCGTGGTGATTCTTGTCGCGCAGGTAGGGGACGAGCTCGAGCATTTGCATCATGTTGTTTTGGAATGATCGACCAGGACTAAAGTGTAGGTTTCCGATGACCTGGCGTTGCGGGTTCGTTAGGGAAAGATGGGAAAGGAAAATGGATAAAAGGAATTCACCTTGTTGACGCGGATATGTCCGTCAATCCGACAACCTTCCTCGTTTTGCTCCTTCATTTTGTCCATCCACCCTTCTTCAACACACTATCCAGCTTGTTGTCAGTACATCTCCCTGCTTGTCAAGGATGATATTGCAACGAACCTGCTCGATTCCTTCAGGATCACTGAAAGACCATCCTTTCCTACCATATGCTTGTCGGACCTCTTCACAAGAGTTACAGCACCTATGACACGTTATTCAATTTTCAGAAGATCTCGCGACAACTTTCAATCACATACCCGCTCTCAGGAGGAGGAGCACCGTAGCAAGATCCACAGTAGTTGGGATCCTGGTTCAAATTGGCTCTCTCAACATCTCCTTTGAGTTCTATAGAAAGCGAACCGGTATCAATGGAAGTTATAAGCCCGAGAATATGTACTCACGACTTCCCTGTACTTTGGAAATGACGTTCCCATCCTTGTTCATTCTTGTCTTGGTAACCTGGTGTTCGAACTCTGTCTGGTGTTCTCCAGAGATGTCCATGACGTCCAACGAAAGGACTGGCAATATTTTATCAGCTTATCTAGCACTATTCATTGAGAGTGATACACACGATAGCATGGGACCCGGGGAAATTCTATGTCGAAGTCGATTACAAGCTTCTCTCCCCTCGACCTATCCACGATGATACTTGGTTCCAGGTGTATCCGTCTGTAATCGATGAATTCGAGCATGACAGAGGTAAGAATGATCGACAGTGAGATGAAAGTCACTATAATACCCTTGTTTAGCACGTCGTTTCCATAAATTGACTCATCTGCAGGCTTACAGAGAGCACCAGTACGTGTCTTGATCTTAACATCTTCCATCGTCTATAGATGCTCGTTAGCGCAAAGGTCGAAAATAGCGACGGGAAGGTGCTCACCTTTCCGAAAGCATCGAAGCCCTGGAAAGAGCCAAACATGCCGTTCCGTCCCATGTTAATTGATGTAGGAGAGTCGTTTAGACATATAAAGAGGAAGGTGTAATGCGCATTCGGGAACTTAGTTCGTTGGACAGGTGCCCGATCTGGTTGCGGAACGCGTTCATTGGGCGGAATCAAATGTTTCTAGTGAACTTTGTTGGATGCTGTGGTAGAAATGCTAAATTGATTAATCATCCATTTTTGAATTCCTAATCCATTTGTTTTCGTTACTCCTCCGCCTCATCGTATTGATCGTCCACGAACTCAGTTGTTTTTTTTTTTTTTTTTTTCGTGAATTTCTTCTTTATCCGATACTCATACATCTTTTATAATAAGAAAGAAAACAGTCTTCCCGAGAGAGTGCCTGTAACTACCGCTGCCAACTCGACATACTCAAAATCGGCTGGAGAACCACCACCCTTCATCACCATGTCAGGCCCTTCCCCAACATACGTCACATTCGACACTTCTGTCGGTTCATTCACTGTCGAACTCTACACAGCTCATGCGCCCAAAGTTAGTGGTGATAATTGTGTAGTTTGTAAGTTCCCATGACTAACAACTGAATGGCAGACATGTAACAACTTTGCCAAGCTGGCGGAGCGAGGCTATTACAACGGTGTCATTTTCCATCGAATTATTCCTGTACGTCCGCCATTTCTGACATGGATAGTCTGTTCGAAAATTAACATGGGCAGAACTTTATGATTCAAGGTGGCGACCCAACAGGAACGGGGCGAGGTGGAACGTCAATTTATGGTGATAAGTTTGCCGACGAAATTCACCCCGAGCTGAGATTTGTTGGTGCCGGAATCTTGGCCATGGCTAATTCTGGACCGAACACCAATGGTGAGTCTCCAAGCCTATATACATTGGTATGATATTTATAAATATGTGTTCAATCAATAGGTTCACAATTCTTCATCACATGTGTTCGTAAATTTATTGTGGTCGCTGGAATTGGAAACTAATTCAGGCCCTTCGTCTAGGCCCCGACACCGTATCTCGACGGAAAGCACACGATATTCGGTCGGGTGTCTTCTGGCATGAAGACCATTCAGAGATTAGAAGCTGTGCGGACGGACAAAGACGACCGACCAGTGGAAGAAATCAAAATACATCGAGCAAGACTGGGTGACGCTACGCCAGGAGGAGGGTTGGCTGTCGCCATGCCTGCTTAAAGCGGGAATCTATGTATGACCAATTCAAATGCTACCTTCAAACTACTGCCCTATTCATCACTCTTCACTTCAAAATCTTAGAATCCAAGTATCTCATTGCTGAGCGATATAAGCTAAAGAACTCCGCATATTGATCATGATGAACTTACGCCTGTTGCCTCACTTGGCGCTCACCTGGGGTAAGTCGCTCGCTTATCCCAAATGGCTCTAACCCCATACTTCGAGATTATCAGCTTTCCGCCATCAGGAACGAGAAGAGAATACCTACGCCTGTCTACCGTCAGGACTTTCAATATCCTCCTGAGTACCCCGACCGACAAAGCTGCTCTCGCCGACGCCTCCTGGGAAATCGGGTGCTGGCCTTCCTTGCATGAACTGGCTTCTCTGGTCTCGGACATAATCTGCGTTTTGAGGTGTGAGAGGGACTGCAGGTATATAGAGGACTGCCGAAGGCCCTTTGCCTTGGTGCACGGATTCTACCGAGTGAATCATGTCTGTTCACGATGGGTGGGGCTATTAGTTTCATAAACTAAAACTGACCGGCTGCTTACTCACCTCCATGCCACCAAGCCTGGTCTCCAGGCTTGACTCGGGGTACACTGACCATCGTCCTTTCCAGTTCAAGATGAGGATGAGTCTCATCGTTGTACTCTTGGCATCTGGCGAAGGGGGAATTGGGGAATCGTGAAGTCTCAAAGTCAAGCTCCCAGTTCGCGGGTGAGAGGTATTCGTCTCGAGAAAGAGTAGCTCGAGGCTGTTTCTCTCTTTGAAAAATGTTAGATAAGCATTCCCACACTGGTTCAGACATACCGGAAAAGGGGCCGCATCATAGTGTAAGCCGTAAGCTCCTTGATCAAAGGGTACACCCTCAAAGTCCCCTCATTAGGACCAGTGTCAGACATGGAAGTCCAACCTTGGAATGCTCTAAAAACCCCGCACTGTGTTTTTTTTGTCTTAGCCAGGTACCAAACAATGGCAAATAGATATCAAACACGTACTGCTCCAGGACCGTCGTACATGTTTTGATTTGCGAAAGCCCTTTCGCCGATGGTCCATGCGTCATATTCCTCCCATCTACCCTCCAAGCATTTTTGGTATACCTTGCGGTACATTTCGTCCTCCCACCTCTCGACACTCCCACCGTCCGCATGGGGACCAAGGGCAAATTGAGCGTCCCCAGGATGCCGAATGCGGAGGCGATCAGCGTATGTAACAGGGGTGTGAAGAGAGACAGGTACATTGGGATGGTGAGAAAAGAGGGAAAGGAGAGCTCTTTGGATTGCCATCGAGCGGGGGTGTGAGCGAGCAGCCAGCTGCGTTTTTGACCAGCTAGAACAGGCTCACATTCATGAGCTGTTGATCAAAAAAATAGGATATGCAACTTACTAAAGTTCAAACACTTGCTTGTCATTCTCTGGGAAGCCTTTGACAGATGGGTTTTTTGCAATATATGTCTTGACATCTTCGAGCCATTTGAGTGCGGTTTGCTCATCGACTACACCTCGAATAATTACTGCTCCGCAGGTTTTGATGCGCTCGACGAGGCTTGCGTTCCCTCCGCTGATGAATTCGTCGTAGGAAGTTTGAGGAATATTCTGAGCAAGAAGTATCATTAATGGAGGGGGAAGGGCAAGTATACCTCATGCAACCTTACTTACATCCTGTTGCTTCCTCTCAATCTCTTCTGCGGCATCGCGCAATCTCTTCGTCAATCTCTCCCATCCCTCAATAAGCCTTCTTTGATTGGCTTCCTCCCCAATAATGGTCCGTTTGAGCTCGGCGAAACGAGGTGGAAGTGGCTTTTCGGTTTCTCCCGAAAGGGAAGAGAACACTGAGCTAATCTGCGGCAATCGTCAGCAAAGGACGGAACCAATAGTTCAGCAAAATTGGGCCAATAGTTGGTGTATGACAAGTATTGCTGAGCGAGGCTTTCACTACTTACGTTGCCCTCCTCACGCTCTTTCCTGGGAGGTTTAGAGCCCGCGGTGGCAGCTGCTTGGGTTTGCATGCGTCTGCAGCCCAGCCGGAAGAGGAGGACTTTGTTGGTCGAGCCTGATGTTCTTAGCATAATCGGTTATTGAATCGTCTTTTGCTGAGGTTGAGGAGGATTGCAAGTTGTGGCGAGACCCATGGAATTTTATGAGTAGCTGCATGGTAGCTGTGTGGAACGTGCTGATACTATATACTGCTTCTACCGTTTTACCGCTGGTCAGATGGACACGAAAGTCGTCATAGAGTGAACGAAGAGCAGACGCTGCATGTACGAAAAATGTCAAATGGGTCATTTTGCAGTTTATCAGAACCGACGACCGTCAACTGCTAAAGGCGGATCTCCTACTATCAAACCGTAATAAACGAAAGATCTACCTCCTCTTATGAAAGAAGGGGCCCGATCGATGCCGCCGGCTAAATTGCGTGCCGAAAATTCACTGTTATCGATGCTCGTTCGGTCCGACAACCGTCGAAATAAAATACAGTTCCTGGCATAGGTTTAGGATTTTGATACATAGCGACGAATGACTGAAAGAACTTTTGTAAATGTGAACCTAACCTGTTGTCCTATTTTTTATGTGTAAAACAGTTCAAAGGTGCAGTCATGGGGTTGCATACATGTCAGATCTGTAGCTAATCGTAACCCTTGCCGGATCTTTTCTTCCCTTCCTTTCTCTTGAAGTGCTTCTTCCCATTTGCTCCTCCCAAGTCTCTTCCTCCAGCACCGAGCATGGGCATCCCGTCAGGTCCCAGCAACCTCTGATGGGGATATTTGGTAGCCCTTGAGAATCCTTGCCCTCCTTCCTGCACATCACCAGGTTGATTAAGTCCCTTTATGACCAAACGTGGCTGTGCCCCACCTTCATTGAAGTACACAGAATCAAGGGCTGCCGCTTTCTCGCGACCAGAACGTGCGGGAGCAGAAGCAGCAGTAGACTTGACCTGTCTACTAGTAGACTGCCTTTCTCTCTTAATCTGATCTTGTCCCTGCTCTGTCGTCTCCTCCTCCGCAGAATCCTTAGCCTTTGCTGAGGCAGGCTGAACGTAAGTATCGGCATTCTTCGAGACATGAGTCACGGGTGCACGTTTTCTGCCATTCTCGTATGACTCTTCGATACGTGCAATAGTTTCCGCTCGAGAGACTGACATAAAGTCGTCGGCGTCTATACCCGGCGGGGGATGGGCAAACAAAAGCTTGGCATTGACATAGTCCTTCAAGACGTATCGTGCAGCACGAGAAGTGTCCGGCATACCGAAAGAAGATCGAGTCATACCACGAGCGACTATCAATGAGTAAGCATAGTGATTGATATAAATTTGAACGACTTACTTGCATAAGCAGATAAGAACTCTTCCCACCCTACTTTACCTGTTCCGCCCTCTTCTGCATCTCTAACATCAATCCTAATGCCATATGTACCCTCCAATATTTCCCTCGGTATTCTTTTACACAGCAAATCGACAGGAGCAGAATACTCTCTCATTTGGTCGATTGGTAATACACCATCAACGACCATGTCAGCTTGAGTATTGGCAAACTGTGGGAAGACAAGACCGGGACAATCGCACAGAGTGATGGTGTCAGAGAGTACAAGAGTCTGGAAATGCTTGGTTTTACCAGGAGTTGCAGAAACGGACACTTTCTTGGCACCGAGGAGGGAATTGATCGTAGATGATTTACCAACATTAGGATAGCCGACCAAACCGACCATAAGCTTGGGATTGGGGTGCTGAGGAGTGGCAAAATCTAGCAAAGCTGTCAGCATCCGCGTACTAAAATGATTTTATCTACCTTTCAAATCTGGGGCCGCATTGATGAAAAGATCCTCCAGCTCGGTAACGGTAAGAACTCTTGTTCTTACGTCTTCCTCTTGCGTGGACTCTCTAAACCTGGCTCCGACATCCTGAGCGACTTCAGATAAAGATAGAGTCTGCCCCTCAGCAAGTTTTTCGTCTACTTCCGACCTTGAAACATTCCCACTCCTTCCTGCACTTTCTGAAGACCAATCTTCCTCATTGAGATGGGCTTCTCTAAGACTTTCGGTCAAGTGCTCCTCCTCAGTCTCATCCTCCTCATCTTCAGATTCTTCTTCGCCTTCCTCACTTGACTGTTTGGGTCCATCATGTTCTCCTTGTTGCCTTGATCGCTGTTTCTCTGCCTGTTCTTGGGCAGCAGCAGCATTAGCAGCGGAGAAGAAAGCGTACGCGATGCCTTCTTTCTCGAAATACTCGGCCCAAGCAGATCTGATAAATATAGATAAGCAAGAGGAGGGTAGAAGAATATCCTACACTAACCTCTGATCATACGTCAATAAGTCAGCCTTATTGATCAATAATAAGCTTCTTCTCTTTCCTTTGCCTGGCACAGTGATCTCTCCGTCATTCTCATCGCTGCCAATCTCCTTCACGTAGTTCTCCAGATCCTGACACCTAAAACCAAGAGGATTTCGAGCATCCACGATTTGAACGACGAGTTGAGAACGCTCAAGAACACGCCAAAGTTGACGCCAAAGTTGTACATTACGCTCAAAAGGCGTAAGCAAAAGGTTAGACGTTTCAGCGAGCCTGCCGCGCATCAGTATTTTTTGTCAATGTCACAGCCGTATAGAATTCCACCTACTTTGCGAGATCCCTTCTCCACTCCAGGAATGATTCCCGTTCCTGCTTTTCCAACTCCAACCTTGTCATCTGCCTTGTCCAAGGCGGTCGTCGAGGCACAGTCAAATCCCCTTGGAAATCCCTCTTTTTCTTGACGACTTCCTTCTCTTCTTCAGCGGATAGCAAAAATGGATTGGTTGATGGTGTAGGCATGTTAGGAGCAGATATCACTCGCAACTTGGTACGTTCAGTTGTGAAATCTTGATCTGCCAGAGCAGCGTTGGCGAGAAATTCGTCGAGATCGCGCTCATGAGTGACGGATGCCAAAGGGTTGTTGTCATCAAGAGTGTACTATCCAGGTTAATCAGAAATCAGGAATGCTAGAATTAGATATCATACGTACAAGCTGGGACTCCTTAGGTGCAACGGCTTCCTTGGCTTTGCGATTGATCAGCGCTTTACCGAGTCCGGAAGACTGAACTTTTGTTCGGGGCGGCTGCGTAAGGATCAGTGAAAGCTACGTATCAGCAAGTCATGGGACATATGCTCACCATTATAGGTTATCGTTCTGTATATCAATACCGAAAACTGTAAGATAGAAACAATAAACCCTTGTGAAGTTCTTACGGCTTGCCTCTGCAATCCCAAAATCTCAAAATGTGGAGTAGTACGAGTATACGGCGGATGTGACCGCCTCTAAATCTTATGTTTACATAATGTACTTGAAGCCGGGACCGAAAGTTGTTGGTTGATAAGAAAACCACAGCACGACTCCCCTTCTTCTGTCTGTAGCCAGTATACAAGACAAGGAAAGAGATTGGCAACCAGTCTCTGCCCTCATATACAGCTGACACTTCGTAATAAACTTTTTCGACTACACACAATGAACAGGTATGCGATAAGCGACGAAATAAGGCCCATTTATCACATGGGCCAGATTGGAGTAGTAAGTATCATTACTATAGGTCCGGCAGCTTAATAATAGGGGTAGACAAAATGCATGGTATAGCGGAGGGATCCAACAAATTCGCTCCAGCAATGAGCACCATATAGGGCGGTGGTGGCTACGATGTCTTCACTTCCATCCTTCAGCTATCCTCACACCAACCCATTTGACCACTTCAGCCACCTCCCTCGCAATCATGTCCCCTTTGGAGAATGCCTCATCCACCCCTTTCTGCGCTTTCTCATAGGCATCGACCATACTATCCCTGCTCTTTTTACTACCGCTGATGTAGGCACTATCGGCAAATTCTCCCGATAGGCGCAATTCTGACAGGAGGGCGAGCAGTGAGGTTATTTCCATGACGAGCGAGCGGGATTCCAGAAGTTTAGCGTACGTGAAAGCTTGGAAAAGATGGTCATTGGCCGAGTCTGGGGAACTGTTAACCGCTTTCTGTTGATTTATTGTAAAGACACGAACCATGTTCGGCAGTGGACCCGCTATCCAGCGAAAGCTCAATGTATCCTTTGGCTATGACAAGTGCCCCCCTCGCCAGGGCCTCGTAGTCCTCTGATGCAATGAGCTAATACTTGTTGGTTTATTTCCCCGCCAAAAAAAGTAAAAATAAAAAAATCCATTAGACCTACCTGTGACCATACGCTCTCAATTTCTTGGATAGCTTTTTTGCTCAACGGCACAGCTTCCATGCCAAGCATAACTTCTGCGAGTACTACTACTCCAAATCTGTAGAGTCTCCACATGCCGAGCTCACTAGATAGTTGGACTGCAGACATAACGTGCGGCAAAATAAGGTGAGACGGTGATGAGGAACGCTGAAGTTCCGTAGCCGTTGAAAGGGAAGAACGAACGTGATCCTGAAGCAGAGATATTTGCGTGGAAAATTTTCCGTCGTTTTTAACCTCTTCATAGCGATCGTCCATTGGCAGCGGGATAGGTTTCGGATGTCCATGCTCTCGTAAAGGGCCTCCTGGCCCAACTCTTGAAGAGTAGCGTTTGGGAGGCTGAAGAGATGAAAGATAAGAGAGGGCATCAGGATTCCCGCTATTTTTTCAATCAGCAGCCATCTCCTTTCTAATGAGAATGAACTACTAACTTCAAAGTTGCTCGCCGTTCTAATAATGTCCATACAGTTCTTGCCCACGTATGGTACTGAGATATTGTTATTCCATGTAAGTTTACAATGTCCAGCAATACCGCGAGCGCCTGATCATACTCTCCCTTTTCAGCAATCTATCATCACCGCATTTGTCAACGATGATACTCGGTTTTAAATTAAAACTCACCCTCTGTGCCTGAGCAAGGATCACTGTCAAGCCTCCGTCGTTCCAAGGCTCTATTTCACTGAGTGCTAATTCTTCGTGGAAATTTGCCAAAGCATTTGACCCTTAGTTGTTGTCAGCACTTCCTGTAAGTCCCGGGAGTCATACTGGCATACTCACCGAGGAGATTCCACAGCCCAGCTTGAGTGGCATGCCAAGCAGGCTCTTCGAGCCCTTGTCCAGTTACCCACTGCTTAGGATACAGGCGTTCATCCTCACCATCCGAGACCTCGGTCTGATACTCCTTACCCAATGCAGCATAGATGCGCCGGAATGCAATGTGAACAGGTTCACCCTATCGTAAGGCGTAAGTCCATCAAAGATATTACAAGGGCCGATAAGAATCATTTACAAGGTCAAGAGCAGTCTTCACTGTCCATAACTCATCCATCGGCGTGAAAACGTCGGGAAGGCGAGAGACAGGTATGGGTGTTTGGTGAATTTTCAACGTTTCAGTAGCCGTAAAAGCCAGCGAGTTGACTTCAGTCTCAAGACGCTGCGAAAGGCTGACCAACATGAGGAGAATTCTGGAGAGTGTTGGTTGCAGCGTAACTCACCTGGTACAGTGCTGAAGACATGCTTTGTCGCCAGCCGTCCTTGCCACGCGAATGGCCTCATCAATGGTCTTATTACCATACATAAGCCCTAGATCATCATGTAGGCCACTTGACTCACCGATCGTGCGGACTCTAGACCTCCTGTTGAGTAATGAAAAACGGCAATATTCAATAAAGCATGCTGGTGTTGTCCTTTGTTGGTGGAAGGGAATTGATAATCGTAAAATCGCCGTAACGACGCTAGAGCTCCCGAGTAATCGGCTGACAAGTTTGCTGCCTGATAGCTGGTGAAACAATTAGTCATGCATTACGAGTGGAACGAAAGTTGCGTACTCTTGCATAGCTTGGACTCTTTTGTCCAGGTTGTCCTCCATGCCAGATTTACCTGTCGGTCCAGTTAGCTACAATCTCTCCCAGAAAGCATCAAACTTACGATCAAGAGACCACGAGGTTACTGGTTTCGATGACCCGCTAGACCCTATTCCACACCATTTAGATATCTCCCGTGAAAGATGAGCAGTCTCGTCGAAGGAAAGTTTGCGTAATATGTTGATCAGATTCCGGCAGAATATACCAAGGGGTGAGTGTCGCTCCTATGGAAATACATTAGCATGGCAGTCAGATTGATGGAGGGGGAACACACTATTGGAGGAGGCATTTCAATCGGCTGCTCTGATCAGCAAAATAGTGTATCCGAGTACTTACCTCATCGTCGTCCCCATAATTTAGCCTTTCTCGTAGCTCCTTATCCAGACCTAAGGCACTGTCAGAATATGGATGTTGCTTTTGAAAATACCCTTGCCATCGATAAAACTACAACCGTCTGCTATGTCGCTGAATCTGTCACACTGATAAGCCGGTTAGTTTACATCGGCATTCAAATAGTTGTTCATTACCATTTCACCAAGCCAGCTTCGATTCTCTTCGGCATCTTCAAACTCACGTTCAATATGAACGCCTCTAGACCTCTTCTTCTCATTCTTCTTAATTATTTGCATGGTTTCAGCCTTGACGAGACGGTCGAGTTCCGTCTTAAGAGACGCGAACGTTGCTGGCTCGCTTCCAACCTGTAGAATTGTCAGTCAAAAATGGAACTTTAATAATTTAATTTAATTGCACCCTTACATCTAGTATTTCACGACCCACTATGTGGAGCACCTTTTGGGTGAACTGCAAAGAATACACAGGCAAGCTCTGTAGGTCGCTGTTGATGGGGAAAACACGAATGATTATCCAGGCCAAGGCGAGATGCAGAGGTAGGAGCGGTTCGTTGAGTTTCCTGCTCTGATGTGAAGGGAGTTTAGACTGTTTATGGGGGGAAGACATTGTGATTAATTTGGCAAGGGACCCGGTAACAAGAAGTAGAAACTACGCTTTATTTCAAGGGAGAGCCGGCGACGTGAAAGGTTGTTTCGCATGAATGAAAACAAACAGAGGTGTACAAATGATGACGTCGAGGTTGAGCGTTGTTGATCGAAAGTCGAATGCGGTCATCTTCCAGCACCGACAGTCAGTCTACATTTCTATTTCATCGATAACCCTATTCTCCCGTGCTCTAGCTTGAATGCCCCCAAGAGCCCCTAGAATCCTATACCATCCTATCAAGGCAATGTCTCATCCCCACAAAGTCGGCAACTCCGCACGTCAAACGCTTAATTCACAATCCCGTTCCGACATTCGTCATCATCAACAGCCGCCATCCACTGAAACAGCAGATGAAGCTGCTAAAAGCAGGCGCAAAGGCAAGCAAAGAGCGGATCCACTACTTATCCAACAGAGTCATGGTAAAGAGAGAGAAATTGAGGGTTCCGATAGCTCTGTACCTGCTCTCATAGACGAGGCGATACACACTTCAATATCACCGACGTCTCTCTCATCAAGCCTTGAATCATCATTTGACAGAACCTGTCCTTCACCCATACCTGAACCCCCTAGGGTTCACTACCCTCCCTCTTTACGGCCACGGCACCCTCGTCTACTTTCCCAGCTTGCAAGATCTACGCTGCCAACAGCAAGCGTGAGTCGCCCGTCCCTTGAACGATCTCAACATGGGCGGCGATGGTCCGTATCAGAAAGTATGGTCATAGGATCAGGTGAAGGATCGAGCTCATGGCAAAGATCGGTGGCCACCACGGCACTGTCAGACGAACCTTTTCCTGACCTCGATCCTACCACCGGCTTGCCTCTGGAGCTATCGTCGCATCGTAGAGGCTCTACGTCTTCAGACGCCCCTTCTCTACATCTTCAAAGAACAATAACTGAGCTTTTGTCATCCCCCACTGCCAAGTCGGCAGGGGAGCCATCCGTCACGAACATCATGCCCAATTTCAATTTCTCACTCCCTCGCGTGTCTTTTCCATCAAAACCCAGTCTAGATTTCGGAAAGCGAAATTTCTCCACATCTTCCTCGCAGGATGACTGGGGCTCTTGGGCGAGTGGATGGTGGAGTGGAAATAAGGGGAAAGTGGATGAGATGATGAGCGAGGAGGACAAGGCAGACACGGTTGAAGAGGAGAAAGAGAAGCTAAGGAAGAAATGTGCGTCGGATATGTATATTGGTGAGGATCGTCGCTCATCAGATGACAAGATCGGTCTCCGAAACATCCTGTGGTGTTCTGCCACGGCCTCTTGGGATTTGATTATCTCGGTCCCGCCAGTATGCCCCCGTATGTCATCATGGACTTCTATGTAAACTACCGCTGACAAGGAAGCAAGTCTTCAAATATCCCACTGGAGAGGTATAAGGGAAGTATTGGAATCAAACGGCGTAGAAGTCTTAATTGCTAGAGTACCTGCTACTTCTTCTATCAAAGACCGCGCTCGAATCCTCGCAGATTTCATCTCGGAGAAATATCCCGGGCGGGAGATCAACCTCATAGGGCATAGCATGGTTAATCCTTTTTTTTCCTTCCTTTCATCCAGGCAATTATCATCGCTGATACAAAATTTCCAGGGCGGTCTTGACTGCCGCTACCTTGTATCCCAGATCAAAGACAAGTCTTTCAAGCCAATCTCACTGACGACCATCTCCACCCCTCACCGTGGCTCACCCTTTGCGGACTATTTAATCGACAATGTCATTGGACGTGAGCGACTACCATCATTACTTGGGCTATTGGAAACAATGCGTCTCCCACAGTCGGGCGATGGCTCGGCTTTCAGTGCACTGGGAACGAACTCGATGAAAGAATTCAATACCGAGGTGGTTGACAGCGAAGACGTCAAGTACTATTCATGGGGTGCCAGTTTCAACCCGGGGTTGCTTGATACTTTTAAATGGCCTCATTCGATCATCTACGCAAAGGAAGGAGCGAATGACGGATTGGTCTCTGTCCATAGTGCAATGTGGGGTGAATATAGGGGTACCTTGGTGGGAGTGAACCATTTGGACTTGTAAGGCGTTGGACCAATTAGTTGTTGTCACAAATTTTGCCGTATACTGATGTGTATTGAAAGGGTCGGGTGGGTCAATACTGTTAGGTATGCTGTAGCTGGGTGGACGGGAAAGCCGATAGCTTTTAAACCTGCTACCTTTTACCTCGAGGTCGTAAGTGTTTGTTTCCTTTTTTTGCCGTCGGATTGACAGTTTCAGAGACTGATGATGACATACCATTAAATAAAAAAAAACAGACGGACTATCTGGCGGAGCAAGGTTTCTGATCAAGCGCGGGAACTGTCTCAAAAACCACGATATAAAAACGAAGAAAAAAAAAAAGGTGGCGAAACTGCAAATGCATTTTATTTTGTCCTCATGGTATCTAAGAAAGAAGCCAAGAAAATACAAACATACAGTACAACCATATGTGCTCAAATCCCAATGACCTTGACAGGGCCGAAAAACGGGTATTCCTATATGTCTTTTTTTCTCCCTCCCGGACGCCCTCACTCCCATCATTCCTATTCATCATGAAAAAATGAATCGACAAGTAGAAAAAGAGAAAAGGAAAAAGGGAAAAAAGCATGGGCCCAAATGTACATGATATGATGAGTCGTCAATTAAGTTGTCTATGATTTATTGATTGGTTGAATCACATCTTCTCAAACGCAAAACCCATATACAAATCTGTGATCAATTCCCAGATGAGCCATTCGTTTTCCACAGGTCGCAGAGTTGCGCTCTTTTTTTTTTTGGCAAACACTTACTCGCAGCTTCCCACTGGTCGGCATCCATCGCACTTTCTCCATATTCGTTCAACACTCCCATTTTCCCCAAGAGCGGGCCGAAATCTCTGCTATCTTTTTCTTCCTGGAGAATCTCATGGAATGCCTTTTTGTAGATTAATCGAAGACCAGACTCGGAAGCCAACCTAGAAAAAAATATGGCGTGGTGTTAGTTTACCCCAAGTTACCCCAAATTGAAAAAGAAAAAGAAAAAAAAAATGTACGAGACGAAATTTTCCCAGTCCACGAGGTACTCTGGGACGTCTTCCACCGCATCTGTCAAGTAGAATCGATAGTCGTGTCCGTACACGCCCTTATGTTGCCTCTCGGTAAACTGAATAGAGTAGCATGAATTGCCGAATCGAAGCTCCTCGTCGTCGTCCGGTAACTCGTTCAGTCTTTCTCTGTGGGGATGAACTGTAATCAGCACTCGTTTCATGGGTGAGAATTTAATTAATAATAATAATAATAATAATAAACTTGCAAGAGTAATTCAGCATTGGGGATAGTTCCGATAAAGATACCTCCCCGACGGAGGTACCTCGACACATTCTCAATCATCATTCTCGCTTTTGCCGCATTTTCAAACGCATAGTGCATGCAAAACTGCATGGTGACATTGTCGTAGAGATCTTTGATCTGAAGCTCGGGGCTGAGGACGTCACTCAATGGGTTCTAAATGACACATTTTCAAAAGGGGCTGTCAGATAAAGATATAATAGCATGCGACATGGAAGGAAAACGGGGCAAGGGAGTGACTGGGGAAAGGCGTACAGAGAAACAATCGTGCGCATAGAAGAATGCGTCAAAGCCAGGTTTCGGCATCCGTCTGTACCTGTCTGCAGCTTGCTGTACAGATTGATCCGCCACATCTACGTCCCTTCTCATCAGCAATGCCGCTTCACACTTGGGAGACGGGAGAGGTGGACGAAAAAGATGGTTGGAAAACATACCGAGCCCGACGTAAAGCCCTATCCTCGCTTGTTTCCACTTGTTCAGATCCCCGCCTTTTCCACAACCTACATCTAAAACTTTTCCTCGAGGCCTATGAGCAAATTTCCCAATGAGCACGGATTTGATCCAGTTGTTGAATTTTTTGAGACCGATAATGGGAGAGAATTCACGGCGCTCGACGCCTACTTCGGGTCGAGAATTATCTACCACATCACAAGAGATTTAGCTCCCAAAAAGACAAATCAAGCAGAAACATACAGTGCTCAGCGACGACAGTCACCTTTCCGGTATAAGCTTGCCCTGCCACGGGACCTGAAAGAACCCTCTTAGTCCGCTCATATTCAGCATCCTCTTCGTCTCTCGCCCTTCTTTTCCCTAACCAGCCGGATCTCTCGCCATTCCTGTTACCCCCCGGCGTATGAGCTTCCCAGTTGGGCGGGTAGTGGCTATAGCCCGGGTGTGGCGCACCAGGGGTGCTGGATGGGGGACCTCCGTAAGAGACATCTGATGGCGGCATGGAGGGCCGTCGATCGTCCCATTGCCGGGGGGTCGCTTGAGGCGGGAAATAAGAATGATCGTTCTCGTCTGGTAAACTTCTCCTCGGGGTCGGTGTAGGTTCAGGGGGCGCTCTGTAGGAGGACCTCCTTGCCGGGGGCTTTTGCCGAAGGGGATTGTTGGCATGTGCCAGTTGACGAAGATGGACGATTTCATCCGGGTAGATTGGACGAAGGATAGATGACGGTGCAGACTGCCGATGCGGGTTGTAATGGACTATCCGCGGCGGCGCCGAATGGTGGGGAGTGTACGGCGTGTGCTGTGAAGTGGAAGGAGAGGACGGTGTGGTGGTAGGCTGCGGCGTGAAGCGGGGCGCGTAAGACGACGAAGGGTTGCCTGGCGTAGACGTATGGCGGGGGCGATACGCTGCTGAACTAAAAGCGCCTTCAAACGCGTGTTCAGTGTAGCGACGGCCGCTGGCGGAGCTGGACGATGTCGGTCTCGGCTGGTCGTCGGACATTTGCCTGGCAGACAAGACGGGCGAGAGGGTCCCCTGCCTGGGATCGTAGGGGAATGGATGGGCGGAGCCGGCGGCCGAGCCGGGGCGGGAGGTTGGGTAGGGCAGGGAGTGGTTCTGGCTGCGGGGGGAGAGGCTCATGGAGGTGTGGCTGCCGGTCGAGGTGCGGCGGCCGGGGGCAGACTCGGGCGGGTGGAGAGGCTGCTGTGGGGGGAGCATGCTGCGCTGGCGGGGGGGGGAGTGGGGGTGCGCTGCATCGTTGAGGATGTTGCTCAGCGTGGGCCTGTGGCTCTCGGCGTCCGGGGGCGGGGGGGACTCGTTCAGCAGGCCGCGCAGGCTGCCCGAGCGGGAGTGGGCGGGGGGCGGCGGGGGGGAGCGGGGGNGGGGNNGNGGGGNNGGGGGNNGGGNGNNGGNGNNGGGGNGGNNGGGGGTGAGCGGGAGCGGGAGGGCGGGGGGGGGACGTCGCAGTCCCGTATCGGATCGTACACCATCCTGCGGCAGCTACAGAGGCGGGGCGGGAGAAAAATAGAAGCGAAAAGTCACAACAGCACATGGCGCGGCGTTTGGCCCAAATTAAAGCCGCCATTTATTCTGCACCGTAGTACTCTGTCAGCACTCAACTCGGCACTCGAGCACTCAACTAACCACTCGCCACGATGACAGTCCCCGGCCACCCGCTCCCAGGCCCCTCAAACCCCGCAGCAAACGATACATGGCGCCCGTCCCGCTACCTCGAACCCCTCCACCCGGACAACGAAGAGGTCCTCGAGCAGGCTGCCTACCAGGCCGCAGTCACCCGCTCCAGCGGCGACGACAGAAAGCGCAAGATAAAGCCGAGGAGGACAGTCGACTACCAGGGTGGCGTCCAGAAATGGAGAATGGTGCGTTGCTTCTAGTCGCCTCTGACCGCCTGACCGCCTGACCGCCTCTGCAGCTGAACAAGCTCAAGGGCATCCACGAATTCAGACCAGCCATACATCCCAACCCATCTGACATTGTCAACGTGTGTATTTACAAATTCTGTACTGTGCAATGTCTAACACCCGTTCAGTTCCTTCCGCCTGTAGCACTTCGCTCAAATCCATCGACGTCTATATGTGATTACTGGGTCCACACCTCGATAAATAAAGAACGTTCTCCGACCCGTGTCGTCAGAGTAGGTCTCTCTTCTCCAGCCACCCCGCACATAAACTTACAAGCTCTACAGTGGACACCAGACGCCCGTCGTCTGCTCACAGGTAATGACAAGGGCCAGTTCACACTCTGGAACGGTGCCTCTTTCAATTACGAGTCCATTACTCAAGTACACGACGACTCTATCCGGTCCTTCACCTACTCACACAACGGCCAAGCGCTTGTTTCAGCCGACAAAGGCGGCACCATCAAGTACTTTACACCGCATCTGACAAATATACACGGTTTTCAGGGGCATCGAGAAGCCTGTCATGATGTTAGTTGGAGTCCGAACGATGAGCGTTTCGTGACCTGTGGCGATGATGGACTGGTCAAGATTTGGAGCTATAGAGAAGCCAAGGAAGAAAAAAGTCTGAGTGGTGCGTCGAGTTTACCGGCTAGTGCTGCGACGTACGCTGACCCCCGAGCAGGCCACGGTTGGGATGTGAGATGCGTCGATTGGCACCCCACAAAGGGTCTTATCGTTTCCGGTTCCAAAGATATGCTCGTCAAATTCTGGGACCCACGAACAGGCAAAGATCTCTCTACCCTGTGCGTTTTTGTTGATGCGGTTAGCTTTTCATATTAATCGCTAAACGATCCACAGCCACTCTTCCAAATCCACCATCAACACGTGTCGATGGTCCCCCGATGGCCATCTCGTGGCGACAGCCGGCCAAGATTCTGTCATTCGCCTCTTTGACATTCGTACCTTTCGCGAGTTGGAAGTCTTAAAGGGCCACGAAAAAGAAGTCAACTGCATCGAATGGCACCCGATCCATCACTCTCTCCTAGTTTCCGGCGATGCTCTCGGCACTATCAACTACTTTTCCCTCCTTTCTCCAACTCCATCTACACCGATCACCACTCTTGCAGCCGCCCATGAGGACGCAGTATTCTCCCTCTCTTTCCATCCCCTTGGCCATATTCTCTGCTCGGGATCAAAAGACTTTACAGCAAGATTCTGGTGTCGTGCGAGACCGTCGGGCGGACAAGAATTCGATAAATGGCATCTTACCGAGGAAGGCGCTGCCCAGAAAGAACTGGAGCGTATCACAAAGCGTGAATGGGGGACGAACCCGTTTCCTGCCAACGCTGCAAATGCTGCAGTCGGTGGCGGCAGCGGCAGCGATAAGCAGCAAGTCGCTTTGCCCGGCTTGTCCAACCTCGTTGCTGCTGTTAACAGCGTCAAGTCCGGCCCCACGACGATAGGCGGTGGGCCCCCCGGTCTTCCAGGGCTGGGTGCACCCAATGCCTATGCTGGCACCCCGCCATCGCGCGTATCCACCCCTTCATCCATGGGACCTCCCCCTCCTGGTGGCCAAGGACAAGGCCAAGGCGGTCAATTCCCAAGAGGAAGAGCAGCGCTTCCCAGCCAGAATGATATGCTTCGGCATAATCACGTCCCGCGTGGTGGGTTTGCAGATCGGGATAGGAATGGGGGAGGAGATAGAGGGGGGATGGATAGAGGTATGGATAGAGATAGAGATTCACGAGGAGGAAGACAGGATCCAAGAGGTAATCAGATGTATGGACGTGGGCCAGGGGGACCTCCTCCCGGTCCTCCAGGACCAGCACCAGGAGGATACAATTACCCCTCTGCTCCTCCCAACTATCCCCCTTACCCACCTTCATCCTACCCTCCTCCTCCCAACAACCAATCAGGCTATCCGCCCGCGCCCAATTATGCTATGCCCCCCGGACCCGGTGCGCCTCCTCAAAATTATCCTTATAATCGACCTCCACAGGGACCTCTGCAGAATAATAATCCAGGTGGTCAAGGAAATTATGGCGCTTCCGCTTCCGGTGGGTATGGCCAGTACGGCGGCGGTGGTGGTGGGGGCGGGGGTGGTGGGGGTAATGGTGGAGGGTACGGACGTAGATAGAATGGAATCTGTTTTTATCTCAGACACAGAGAAGAAAAACAATGCATCATGGGTTACTGTACAACATAACTATCTAAATGTGCATAATTTGCACGGCAGCTCATCTGCCAACCTCGTGCTCAGCGAGCAACTTGTCAAAAACAAATTTATCAGTCCCTTTTTCTTTTTTTTTTTTTTTGGCTTTTTTCTTTGTTATACCAAACTTGATGACTTACCATATTGGGGATACCGTTAGAGACAGGGTACGCATGGCCACATCCTCGACATGTCATGATTCCTTCCTCCACATGCAACTGTTTCACAAAATCATTTTAGTTTTTTATTTTATTTTAATGTTTTCTCGCAGCCCAATAAAAACTGTGACGGATAGAATTAGACATACCTCGAAAAGGACATGGTGTAAAGCTTGTATTTCCTCATCTGTCCAGTTTTCAGGCATGGTATCGGGGAGACTAGTATCACCGAGCTGCAATGATTAAAAAGGGAACAGTCAATACTCTTGGTCACTCCGGGCGACATTGCTACTACCACCCCACGCTCATACTCACAGACCGAGCAGTATCCACCAAAGCCTTCCAATCGAGCTTGGGCAAGAACCGCTTGATGAAATCGGGATTGATAGGCGCCGGTCGTTCAACGAGCTCTACCTCTGAGAAGACGAGGGGAAAGTTGTCCTTTGTGCAGTTCTCTGGAAAAAAAAAGGGGGGGAGAAGTGTGAGTTGTGTAAAAGTTGCGATGATGAGTGGATGGGAGTGAAAGTGTGCGACGTACTGACATGGCAAGCAAGCATGTTATGTGTGATTAATCTGACCATGTTGGAGGGATATGAGTTGCTTGGAGATGGTATAGGGATGCACGATACAAAGTGACTCAAGCGTTTCCAAGTTCTTCGATATCTCTTCCATCATATCCCTGCACCTCGCTCGGTGGTCGTCAGAAAAACAAAAACAGATGAATTTGTATTACGTAATGCTCATCCTTCAAGAATAATCCACGTCACCCAAATTCCGCGAAATTCTCCTCCTCCTTCTCTCTCATGCGATTGATTGTTGTTTCCCCCTTTTTTCCCTTTCAGCTCATCCAAGACAGTCACCGCTAGCACCTACACTGCCAAGTCGCTGTCATCAAAAACAAATCTACAAGCAAAAATGGCCGAGTACAAGGAAGACCTCGAAAAGACTGGCGCCGGTGCCCAGAAGATCCACAAGATCAGGATCACCTTGACCTCCAAGAACGTCAAGCCTCTTGAGAAGTGTTAGTTTTTTTTTTCGGTTGGGCCATCGCTAGGTTCTTAAAAACGAGGGGAGAAATGCTGATGGAATTTTCTATAGTCTGTGCCGACCTCATCAACCGTGCCAAGGACCGAGACCTCAACGTCAGGGGCCCCGTCCGACTCCCCACCAAGGTCCTCAAGCACACTACCAGGAAGTCGTACGTTTTTATGATCCCTTTTTTTCGGTTTTCCGCAAAGATGCTTCGTGCTGGCAAAAAATGGGGGCTAATAAACCACTCTTTTAGTCCTTGTGGTGAGGGTTCCAAGACCTGGGACAGGTACCAGATGCGAATCCACAAGCGTCTCATCGACCTCAACTCTTCTGCCGACGTCGTCAAGCAGATCACCTCCATCTCCCTCGAGCCCGGAGTTGAGGTTGAGGTTACCATTGCTGCTTAAATGTAGTTTGGTCTAGGATGCAACCTTGCCGGTCGAATACTCGTTTTCGTAAATTGTATTGTTTTTTGTTTCAATGACTGCATTTTTAAAGAAGAATAAACTTGTATCAAAACATCTATCAAAACATCACTACCTGAATTCCCGCTCGCGGGGCTTTTTATTCTTTTCGCACAGCCAGCCACTTGTCAATTCTGTCCGCCTCTCTGAAACCACTAATAACCGCGCCGGCGACACTACCCCTGTTCTCCATCTCAGTGTGCTCACCCGCAAAGCCGAGCTTGCCTCCCCAAACAGGTCGAGAAAGCTCCTTAAAGTCCATGGGACTGCGCTCACCCGTACTGATGATAGAAGGCGTCGTGGTCGCACCTCGAGAAAGAGGGTCAGTAAGCCATGTGGTAAGGGCAGAAGCGGAAGGAGCAGGAGGAGGGGAAGAAGGGGAGAAGCGCTTGACGAGGAAGGAGTGGAATGCCTCGGCGACTTTTTCAGTAGGGTGTTGCAAGAGGATCTTGGCAGGGGTTTCAGACAAGTATGTCAGGAGTGTAGGGGTAGGACCGGGAAGAGTGGGCGCAGCAAAGTTGGCAGTGATCAAAGTAGACCCTTCAAAGACTTGTTCCAAGGTAGACGAGGCGCTGGGCTCAGGTCCGGTAGGGAGGAAAGTGTATGAACCAACTTTTTCGGCGTTTGGCCACCAGGCAGTAGGATATTGGACGAGAAGTTTCTCGAGAACACCGACATGGGTACCGGCAATAGTCTCACGCAAGTGAGCAGGGAGAGCGGGGGTGAAGAAGTCTTCGGGGAGAGACTTGAGCACACCCAATGGGATGGTGGAAAGTACGCTGGCAGCAGAGTAAGTTTCACCGGACCGAGTGGTCACTTCGACGCCCGAGGAGGTCTCCTTGATGGAAGTAACGGGAGAATTAAGTTTGACTTCAGCCTTGGAGGACTCAAGCACCTTGGTTACAAGAGACTGGTAGCCTCCTTCGGGGGCAGCATCCGACCCGGCATAAGATGTGGTCGTCTCCCAGCCGGCCCACTTGAGGGAGGCCTTTTCAAGCTTGAGACCCAAGGGGACTTCGAGAGAACGCGCAAGAGCCTTTGCCAATGACTGGTCAGAAGCAGTGCTGAACAATGCAGAGTTGGGCGAGAAGAGGGCTGAGGCGAGGGAAGTGGTAGGTGGAGGGGATGGGTGGGGGAGTTTAGATGAAGCCACAGCGGTACCGAGGGATGCTCTCAGTGCATCCGCTTCTTCGGCAGAAAGCGGGCCTGGAGAAAGCGTCAGCGTCGATTTTATAACAAAACGCGCCTCATGGGATACCCACCGTTGGGCCCATAGATTACACCCTCAGCAGCAGCAGGTAAACGCGCCTCTACACCCAAAGACTTTGCGATATTCCTAGCAGGGTTGCCCTCCTTGTAGCCATGGATCCAGCTACAGCCAATATCAATCTTTGCGCCCCCACCAGTCCAAGTACGGGCTCTTCCGCCGACCCTGTCCCTGGCTTCGAGGACAAGGACGCGATGTCCCTTGGAGGTGAGCTCTTTGGCAGCGACTGACCCAGCCCAGCCTGCACCGAGGATGATGGAATCGTATGCGTTGGACATGTTTCGTATAAGGGATATTCGCATTTCCAGGGGGAAGATATCAAGAAGGGGTCAAGAAGTGAGGGCTATATATCTTTCCCCATTTGTGTTGATAATCGACCGGGGCCAAGTGGAGGCACGGTATCGGACCGGACCGAAAGAGGAAAACCTCCCGGGATGGAACTGGGACGTGCCACACTCGGGAGTAAAACGGGATTATTTTGGGGGGGGTTATTTTGAAAACTGGGCGTGATTGGTGGGATTCCCTGGATTCCAGGTCATCTGCCGGGATTCCGAGTTGCGCCATCACCACCAGCCAGCGAGTCGGCGCCCCCCCTCCGACAACACACTGTCAAGCAGCACCACCCGCCACCGTACCCCTCCCCCTCCTGCCCTCTCTCTTCCCCCCCGCGCCGTCGCCCCTCACCACTGCGCCGCCATCCCCCCGCCCGCCTTCTCCCCACTTGCACCCCACCACACCGCACCAAGCAGCTGCGGCGCCCGCCGGAAGCACACGGAACCCGCCGCTGTTTGTGGCCCTCGACCGCGCGCCCAACAACATTACCTCAATCCTTTGACCCTGACGTTCTATTATATCATCCCTCACCGTGCATACACCTCGATCCTGCCCTTCTCACTGCCTCCACCGCGTTATACCCACATCCCCCTTCCGCTCGCCTCCCTCTATCCCCCATCCCCCCCGCCACGCGACCACGCAACCAAACACGATCGAATCACGCGCCTCCACCGCGGCGAGACCCGCCAGCCCATATTCGCGTCTCCCCGTGATCATCCCTTTTGTTGACAACCTGAAGCGGGCACTCGGAGGCGTGCTCCAGCAAGACTGCTTTGACGTGCAATAAGAGGCACGTTAAAGGCATCAACAAACGAGTATGACTGTCACGCAGAGGAAGCCGAGGGTGGATAATGCCCAAAACGATAGCCGACCCAGTACGTCTATCGTTTCTTTTCTGTTCGTCCTTTTGACGACTTTTGCTGATACTGTGTAGTTATTGAGCCAGGTATCAAGTATACGTGTGATTTCTGTACGTCACATCATACAGCTTCATCTTTGCGCGTCAGCTGCTGACGAACAAGCAGGCCATGTGGATATCACCCATACCGTACGTATAAAATGCGCTATGAAGCAATGCGAGGAGGTCGATCTCTGTCCAACTTGCTTTTGCGAGGGTAAAGAAGGCTTGCAACATAAGGCATGGCATGACTATATGGTTGTTGTATGTCCTTATCTTCACTGCGCAAGGGTCAATCTAATAGGAAACAGGAACAAAACTCTCAACCGATATTCACCCCAGATTGGGGAGCCGACGAAGAGCTACTGTTAATATCTGGCCTCATTCAAAACGGTCTGGGCAACTGGGCTGAAGTGGCGCAACATGTCGGGACAAGAACTAAAGAAGAATGCGAACAACATTACCTTCAAGTTTACCTTGGTGTGGGCGAACACGGAGAGGACCTGAGGGTGAAAGAGAGGGAACAAGATGAGGAGATGGATGAGTCCAAGAGACGTAGAAGGGAATTCATGCCTGTATGTTCATGAGATTGTTGACAAGTCCTTTGTTGACGGAATTTTCAGCCTATGGACAGGAGCTTCCCTTATGATCCAGATGAATTCCAGCAACGCAAAAAAGCTCGGATAGAGGAACTTCGTAAACCGCAAGGTATGGCCATTTCACACCTCTTCCTTACTCTCACTAACATTGGCTTCAGCTTTACCGCCGTCCAACGCTGCCCCACCAGTCTCGGCACCCACAAATCACGAAATCGGCGGTTACATGCCGGCTCGTCTCGAATTCGAGCACGAAGTAGACAATGATGCCGAAATGGCTGTAAAGGATATGGAGTTTGGACTCGTAATGCAATATGGCGGTGACGAACAACCACAGGCAAAGATCACTCGTCCTCCAGATGAAGAAGAGGAAGGAGACGAAGACGAAGAGGGAGAAGATGAAAAGGGCGTGGAAAAAAAGGGAAAAGTGAAAAAGGAAAAGCAAAAGGAAGATGAAAAGGAAGACAAACCGGTATCCCCTGCGGTCGAAGATCCCGACGAACTGGAAGTGAAGCTTGCAATGATGGACATTTATTTCTCAAAGTTGGACAAGAGAGAGGATGCCAAGGAGATCATATTTGATAGGGGATTAACAGAGTATCGGGCTGTGAGTACATGTTCTCTCCCCTGATGGAAGGATAGTACTGATGACGACTTAAAGATACAAGCGCAAGAAAAGAAACTTACCAAGGAGGAGAGAGAGTTGGTACAACGTTATAAACCATTTGCAAAGTTGCAAACTGCCGAAGACTTTGAAGTTCTTGTGGAAGGTTTGATCTGTACGTTTCCTCGTGATTTGGAATAAAAGTATGTCGCTAACCCGAGAGAAAAGACGAACAAACTCTTCGAAAGCGGATAGCGGAACTCCAGGAATACCGTCGCATGGGAATAACGACAGCAGCTGAAGCGGATGTCTATGATAATGTGAAGAATACACGCGTAAGGTTTTCAGCTTTTCTAAAGTATCGCTTACTTACTAAGGATTCCATCAACAGGCCATGGAATTCCCCACACAAAAGCCAGCAGAAGTCTTACCGTCTGGTGCGAGAATCAACGCCGGTCAACACAGGTTCTTACACGGTACCATGTCTACGCCTCTTCCAGATGCGAAAACTCGAGAGCCTACGCCCAGAGCCGTCCCTGCAGTTGGACGCAAACCTCGTGGGTGTGATGTCGATATACTGCCTGAACCAATGGCTGACATTCCCAACAGCTCAACCACTCAACCTTGCCAATTCGGCCTCTCTCGATCTCCTTTCATCCGAAGAACAATCACTTTGTTCTACCCTCCGCGTTTTGCCCAAACCTTATCTCACTATCAAAGAGCTGTATATACGTGAGAATGAGCGCCGTCAAGGTCTGCTGAGGCGGCGAGACGCGAGAAAGATGTTGAATATCGACGTCAACAAGAGTGGGAGGATATTCGACTTTCTGGTCCAAAGCGGGATGCTGGTGTTGGCTTATGAGCCGCAGGGCAAAGGGAAGGCTAGTTTGCAAGCAGCCGCTGCCGCCGTAGCGCATGGAGCCGCGAACGGTATGACAACTATGGACGGACAATCACAAGGGAAGGACATGTTAATGGAAAGGGTGAATGGGCTGGGGATGACGAATGGGTTGAATAAGCCCATAACGCATGAGATTAGGCTCAATGGATGAGCAAATTTATAGTCACTATTCTTCAAAAAGTTTACTTACATATGCGTAAGGAGAAGAAGGGGAGTACAAAACGATATATTCATCGAAGCTCGTCAGAAGTATCAAAACAAGCAGATAGCGCTTTGGTTCTTGGGTTGTAAAAAGTATGCATAGATGCTAAATTGTGCCAATTTTCGCATCCTGACTCCCATGGGATGCTTATCATGCGATTGTGTTGTTGTTTCATGAAAGGTTGCTTCCTCCAATCCAAATCTCGGTTGACCCATAATCCTCGGCACCTCTAATTTCATCCACCATCACCATATCTATGCCCCTTTCCTTCAACATGCCCCATAACTCGCGTTCAGCCGGATCACGCTCCTTGTACGCCAATACCAATAATGGTTTATTTGATAAACCGGCAGAAGGAACAGAAGGGAAAAGAAGGGAAATGAGGGTAGAGAGTAGAGAGGGAAACGCGCTAGTATTGTAGGTAACATCGGCAGCTCTGTCCGATGAGAAAAATGACGTTTAGCATGAAATCCACAGAGCCCTTTTACTTTGATACGATGAACATACATTATAAGCTCTGGGTGGTCCTTATTCACCCAATCAGGTATAGGCTGATCCCAGTCTAGTATCCTCGCGTCGACAAAGGTACCCGTGGGCTGCTCTTCTTGCCCATTCTCGTGGTCAGTAGAGATATGGTTCATCTGGGAGTTTAGATTGTTGAGAGCAATGTTTTCGTCCATGAGAGGTATGGCAGATTCTGAACATAATCAGCAGTTAAGTCATGATATGGGTATAAGCCAAACTACACTTACCAAGATCGGTTGCTGTTATCTTTCTTTCCAAAGACGCGATGCGCTTGAGAGCAAGGGAGAGAACTATAGACACGAGGCCGGTACCGGTGCCTAAACAGTCACTGAGCATCAGATATCATTTCCACCATATGTCAAAAATGAGAGTGGATGCGGACCGAGCTCAACAATTCTGAGTTTCTCTTGCCTTTTCAAGAGAGTGAAGACCTTCTTGCCTGTTAATGGTAGTGGTCCTTCGTTGGCAAGGTGCTTCCAAAACCACGCCGACAACGCGAGACCAGAGTCCCATACTTTCTAGAAAATTCAATCAACGACTAGCGGATCCAATAGCAAGGGAAAATCGAACCTTGTCAAGGTCGAAAGAGGTCTGTTCAACGATTCTCAAGATTCCCTCTTCAGGTAACGTCCATTCTCTCATTATTCTTCCTTGCTTTGGTCGATCATCCCTCTCCTTCTCCTTATCTTTCCCTTTGCTTTTTACTATTGACTTTCCCTTATCTATTGAAGGCTCCTTTTGTCTACCAAGACCGCGGACCGTACCGGAATTGAGGCCAGATACAGGACGGGCTATTTCAATGCCTTCTGACCAGACGCCCAAAACATCAGGAGCGTCGTCGACCAGGTCTAGCAGTTCATTTGTAGATCTCAACTTCCCTTCCCGTTCCCCCCCGTTTAACAGTCCATTCGAATTCTGCGGATTGTCATTTTGGGAGAAAAGACCGAGACGCCATGACTCTCCCACTTGCACATTCTTCGGTAAAGGGACATCTAGAGGTTTGTAGGTGCTCCCTGGAGGAATAAATCTCGTCAATTCTTGGGGAGTCGTGGGAATAGAAAGACTTGGGGTAACCCGCTGCCAAGTATAGTATATCGTGGTGGGCTCATAACGCAGCCTAAACCAGTGATCAGCTTGTCCTACGTTGGATGGAATAAACAAAAAAAAAAACTCACTCGGTGCGCAGGTCATTAGCGACCTGTGGAGTAATGGTGATTCCCTGGTCCGGGCTGGATGTAGATACAGGCGGAGGTCTCAGAAAAGAAATGTACCAGTACATTCTGACCTGTGTAATGTGATGGGGAAGGTAATGCAAGCGAAGGAAAGGGGAGATGGAATTTTATGCTGCGACGGAGCTATTTATTTGTTTACATTTGGTTCTCGTTCCTCGCTTCGTTGTCTCTTTCATACATTCGTCTTCTTCACCCACACTCCACAGCGATGGGAACCAGATGGCATTAGTCGATTACGGTTCATCTTCGGATGATGAGGAAGGGCATGCTTCTCAGAAGCGGGCCACTCCTCCTTCAAAAAAGTTCGTTTTGTACCGCGTGTTGACCTCACCAAACGCATACAGGACTGATATGAGTCTAGGCCAAAGAAACTGCCCAGCTTGCCTTTGACTTTTGACATCAGTAAGCTATATAGGGCCTAGGAAACCAGGCGTCAACTTGCAGAAGCTCATTATTCAATAAAAATAGCCCCCAAGGATGATCCATCGCTGCATCAAGGTCGCATGCGTTCCCGCCCGTACGTTGACGGAGAATACAACACTCATGTCTATCTTTCATGTGCGCTTATTCCCATCCTTCAGACTTCTTTGTTTTCATATAAACTGACACGAGATGCAGTGTCTATCTCATGGAAGCTTTCAAAAATCCTGGAAACAATTATTGCCCAGTTACCGCCTTCTCCAAACCCTATACACTCTCTTCTTCCCAACTTACATATCTCGCTCACTCGTCCAGTGCCACTTCGACGCCATCAAATTCAGCCATTTAGGGACGAGCTCGCCAGTCGACTAGGTCAAATATGTCCCTTCAAGCTAAGTTTGGTAGGCTCAGTCAAAGCGTACTACAATGAAGTTACCGGCGGAGGATCTAACAGAGCCTTCCTGGCGTTGAGGGTGGGTGCTGGTGCGAGGGAGGTAAGAATTGCATATAAATTAAACTAAGAAAGAACACAAAGCTCATTTATTGTCTAGCTGAAGAAAATAGTAGATGTCGTGCTTGACCCTACTTTGAAGAAAATCCATCGGCCAACATATCACGACAACCCAGAATTCCACACTTCGTTCGCCTGGACACTTTTCTCTACCAAGACAGATAACCAGGATACTTCGCACGGCAATCATTCGGCTTCCGGCTACCGATCAGAAGAAGCTCAAGGGTTGCCCTTCGGTGAAGAAGACCTAAATAGGGTTAACTCGATATTCGAATCAGAAGTTCTCAAGGCTCAGCCCGCCGGGGGTTGGACTATATCGTCCGTGGAAGTAAAGATAGCCAAGGAGATTGCCACAATCCCCCTTAAGCTGGCATGATGATACATAGAATTACAGTTAAATTCTAAATCCATGACCCCCATTGATGGGCACAGGCACAGGCTTGAACCGCTTCAACACCTCTACTTCCCATTCTTTCCACCCTCCCTCCCATCTTCTTTGCTTGATAGCCTCAGGATTATAGACCTGATGAATTTCCTCTGCACTCATCCCCGCCATGATAGCTTCTTCCTTCTCCAGCTTTTCCCTCTTAATCATCTCATCCCTCTCAGCAAGGGCACGTTCCCAGACTGCCCAAGGAATACTGCCACCAGAAGGACCTGGGGCTTCTCGCCTGTCCTCATTCACACTGGCTTCTTCGCCTCCAGCCGAGGCAGAGACAGATGCCGCGCTCAAAACCTCTTCATCACCGTAGAGACTAAACTCTCCTTGCCTTGTTCTGGTCAATTTAACGACATGGGCACCGCAGCCAAGTGCTAATCCAATATCATTGACGATCGACCTGACATAGGTTCCGCTTGAAACTGTCATACGGACAGTAAAGGTAGGGGGACGCAAACCGTTCTTTGGTGAGATTTCGGGATATTCAGGAGCGTCAAGATCGGGCACCAGAGGTTCTACAACCTTTGCTTTTTCCTCTTCCACTTGATCTTTATTTCCAGAAGTTTCTGCAGCTTCAACAGGACCCGTTTGTGCATTGTGCACAATCTCGGTCAATTTCCTGAAGGTTTCCTTCTCTTCAGATGTAAGCCTTTTCTCTGGCCAGTGATAATCATGCCCACCGTCACCAGGAGTGACGGATGCAGGTGTAAAATCTATTAGTTCGATGGAGACCTGGCACTTTCGTGCGGGAATGGGTCGAGGAAGAGGTTTTGATTCTCGAGCATACTCGTAGAGCGGCTTACCGTCCATCTTCAAAGCAGAGAAGCTATAATCAAAATCAATAACGTATACATCTGAGACTGATAACACTCACATGGGAGGCACCTGCATGATCTCGCCTCGAAATCGATCTAAAACTTTTTCAACATCCTCTCGAGTGATGTGTTCCCAAGGGGCAGTAGACAGAACAGGATCGTCCGCGTCCATGGATGTGGTCGTTGCACCAATCAAACCTATGCTTTCATATTCCTTACAATCTAATTAGCATAGCATACATTGAATGAAATGAGTTCTCACATACCTTGCTACACTCAAGGAACTGATTCAAATGTTTTGTGCCCCGGTTAACACCCAGAACTGAGCTGTCATCAACACTCGTCTCCCAGAAGAACTAAACATATGCACCCACCTAAAACGCCATCGGCCAAAGGATCAAGAGTTCCTCCTTGACCAATTTTGAGACCAAACTGAGTTAGATTCTTCTTACGTTTTCCCTTCATTTGCGGCTGAGCACGCTTCACGGGATCGTCAAACAGTTTAGAGTCGAGCAGAAGTGGCGTTATTCTGTCAATAACTCTCATACTGCAAATGATCAGTCATAAATTCTAAGCCTATAAACGATAGTCATTTACGAGCTTTTGCCTGAAGGTTTAGCGATAGGGAAAAGGCCATTGAGGGGCAAAGTGGGGGTAGGAAGAGCCTTAGGCATGATGGGCTTGGGCAACAAGCCGGTAGCTCGCAAGAGAGCGAGATTAGGGGGACGAAGTTTTGGAGGCGTTTTGTCTACTGCTCTCGGGAGCGGGATTATGGATGCGAAATCCCGGGAAATAAGGTGTGTACGCAGAACAGAGTTGAGGGGATGAATTGAAGAACCATCACAGAAAACGATCCAAGAGATTTCCAACTTTTGGTACATTACGTAATTGGCAAACTCGGTCCGTTGTTGACGTTTCGACCCTTTTGCCTGCGGTCAATCGCATCAAATAATACGTCGTTGTCGTATAATACCACAGTACAAGGGCCGCAAGTAATGGGCAAATCAATAGCGTACTGAGAACAACTCATTACCCGAGAATACCTCCAATGATTATGACAGAAGTCTCATCGTCAGCATCTGCAACCCACACGAAGCAGTACAAACCTTACTTCTCCCCGGCAAACGTCGAGAAGTTGTCGGCAAAACAACGAGGGAAACTCAGCGTATCCAGAGAAGAAAGGGTTAGGCAGCAGGCATGTGGATTTATTGACGCGGTAGGGGTCAGATGTGGATTGTAAGCCTTACTTCTTCGTTTTACAGACCCACCACTGATGAGACTAGTCCAAGGCGAACGATCGCGACGGCCCAAACGCTATATATGCGATTCCATCTTTTCTTTCCTTACAAAGATTTCAGCTATATTGCAAGTATATCTGGTTTGCCTAACCTATATATAGGACTCACTATCATCGCAGGAAGTCGCTCTAGCTACTCTCTACGTATCTTCAAAATTACACGACACTCTCAAGAAACCGCGCGACATCATTCTGGCTTCGTTCCCTATCCGCTTCCCGCACCTTCTCCGAAAAGGGACCATTGACCCATCTGTTGCGCAGGCTCATGGTCTGGATAGTGAACGCGCAAGGATATTGAGTATAGAAAGATTGGTTCTGGAAAGCATGGCTTTCAAATTCTCGGCGAATGATGGGCTAAGGCCTGTGATCAAAATAGGCAAGAAATTGGGGTGTAAGTCTTCACATGAGATGATCTGACCTATTAACTGCTGATGATAAATACCATAGTGAGCAAGGATTTTTGTAAAATTTGTTGGAAAGTGGCAGTGGATAGGTATGGAACATATTGGGGGGTTACTTCTTATACTGATTATATACAGCTATCGAACACCAGCACCTCTATCTTACCCCCCCCACATCATCGCTCTAGGGTCTATATATACAGCTGCTCTTCTTACGATGGAGTCTCTTTCGTTCGAAACACCTGAGATCATGGACCAAACTAGAACACCTAGATGGATAGTTGAACTTTTGGGTAATACTGGGTCGTGGGAAGAAGATTATGTCGCTGGAGTAACGCATGTTGATGGTCAGTCTTTTCGCTTGCCAACACTGATTGGTCATTGTTAATGGTCAACTCAGAGGTTGTGCATGCCTTACTGGACCTTTACCATACCGTCTTATCTAATCCAGAAAATCAAGCGCTTCAGGCGCCGTCGCCCGTTTCTCCAAAAGAGCCACTAGGGTCCATTGCTCCAACATTAGCCCTTTCCTCATCAGGAACGACGGCCTTCCCTCTATCGGCTTTCTGGACACCGCAAACATTAACAAAGTTGAAAATCAATTTAAGAGAAAGAAGGGGTGGTCTTACTACCATGCTAGGTTGGGCGACTGAAGACACCGGTGAAACCGACAAGGTCGCAGAGGGGATGGGTAAAAATGATGTCACAATCAGGTTCCTATGGGACGAAGACCTGATGGCAATGCGCACGTGAATGTAGCCATTAATATGCATAATATGTTCAAGATTATAAGGATGTATACCACGGCTACATTTCCTGTTTCCACGAAAGCAGCATTTAAGAGTCTATTGTGTCTTCCAACGTCATCATCCTGACCTTGATCTCCGCCAAACAATCGAGCGCCTGTTTAGTGCACAGGAGCCTTCTCTTCCTCAATACCACGGTCCTCGTAAGGAAGGTCGCCGTAGTAGTGAGCCCAAGTACCTTGACCTGAGGCGAGAACAGGCAGGATACAGAGCCAGATGAGGTTAAGACCGAATAACATCCAACCGAGGCCCATGACACCCTAGACACAACGACTTGTAAGCCAATCGGTACGAAAGGGTAAAAAGATAGGTAATGCTGAGAACGTACCCTGAGGACACCGCACAGATCGCTATTGTCTTCGAGATCAGTGTTGCAGTATTGACGGTGGTGTCGCAACACAGTGGTAGCGACAATGCAAGCTTGAAAAGAGGTGTATCAGTTAGTAATATTTTCACAAAAACCCTTGGTAGCCAACATTAAGACTCACCAAAGCTGAAACAAGCGAAAAACGCGAGTGCTCCCTCAACAGCACTGGCCCTGAAAGCAGAACCCCTGCCAGACTTGACCAATAGCCACAAACAGTACAAGGCCTCGAGAAGAGAACAGACGAGCAACGCGACTACCGCGGGAGGATATGTGTTACTGTAGTGTCGTACCTTGATGATCATGATGATGTCAAGGATGAACTAAAAAAAAGGATCAGTCAAGTCCCAGCCAGAGACATAGCCCAATAACGCACTGATGAGTAGGCAGTGACGAGAAGCAACCCCATCAAGAAGGGCTTGAACGTTCGGAACCTGTGAGAAAAATCCTGATATTAATCTTCTTTGCTCTCTGCTATACACTAGCAGAATGCTTACCAGGAGCCGCCCATTGTGTTTGATCTTGCAAACTGTTAATGGTAGTTTAGATGAGGGTGAAGTCGTTGACGAAAGAGTAAGCGAAGTTGATCAGAGTCAGGAGGTTTATACTATATTATAGAGTACTTGGTTGGATGGTGGTCAAAGGGAGAACACATGGGTGGTGCTTTCCTTTATATTTAGTCGGAGTAGTCGATTATGAATTACCAGCTGAGGTACACCCAGCCATTTCCGTGGGAATATTCGGTCATCGCTCAAGGGTCCACTTCTTGACGATATAGAAGTTGCCAAATACAAGAGGTGTGAGGGATATCAAATGAGAAAATATTTGACTAATAGGAGATGTCCGTTGCCCTTCCGTCGCCAGCCCCATGATGGAGTTAGTATACTTGCGTCATTTTCTGCTCATGTCCATAACTATCCCTCTGCCGCTTTTATGCCACAAATAATTGGCATACGTAGGACGTAGGATCTATGGCAAAAGTCGAGAGGAGATTTATATAAAGTTCGCTACTACGTAAGACGATGAATTTAGCTAGGGGAAGAGCTAAAGTGGAGGTGGTCCACTTCTTGTCATGTCCGGAAGATTATTTATTCATCAACCATCAATCCGCGACGGCCGCGGTGGTTGTAATTTTACTACTGGCATCATTAACTACAGTGAGCCTTTGTGGAGAGAGTGTGTTAAAAGAGTAAAACCGGTTTAGCAAAACGTTTCATAGGTACAGGTTATAGAAGAGGCCAATTTGGCTGACCGACTTGCAAGCTGCAAGTGTGATAAGATCGTGCACTGCATCAAATTAATTACTAGTTTGTACTTTTGGGTTGATTCCTTCACATTTGCTATGATGCGATGGTATGGACGTTGAGTAAGAGCGGCGGGAGGTCAAGGATGGAAGGTCACTGCGAGGGACCGCTTGAGGAAGAAAGAGAAACAGGGCACGAACTGCCGCAGAACTGCATAGTACACCAGATAGGTTCTCGCTTCACGCACTAGTTTATACATAGTGGCGAATGACGACGAGGGAAGACGGAAGCCGGATAATGGATATGTCGGACTTCTATTAAATCGCTCAGATCTGGGCTCATCTTCCTGCGACGCATTCGCATAAATCGTACTTGTCTCCTAGATACGTCTCCTAGGATACTACTGGAAAAGGAAAAAAAACCGAGAGGAGAACTGAGGCCAACCCGCACATCACCCTTTTTAGAAACAAGACATCCGTTTGGGGGGGGGGCGTCTCTTCAAAATAGCCAAGAAGAGATACGCAGTTAGTTAAGAGCATGGGACAGTAGGCTCCTTCCTTCTTCTTGGCTCTCTTGGCTCCTCCTGCGCCTACTAGAAAATAAATAATTACTATTTGCATAACATACACATGTCCGTTGTTGGCACAAAATATTCTCTCGTTGACGTCACCCGGGTTATCAAATATTCTCTATTTTTTAGGCCCGCGAAAAATCGGCTGTGAGCTTTGTTGTGTGCCTACCATTAAAAGTTGTTTGACCTCGGATTATTTGGTTCTCAAAAGTGCAGCAACCCCCCGGCACGCAACGAGGAATTTAACAGCCGAGGAATGCTATTAGCTTATGCATGCGGCATCTACGATTGCGAGGCCTGTGAGCAAGGGCGTTACCTTTGTGAGCTGGCTGCCCTCGTCTGAAGAGAGCCAAGTCACTGGCGCCACGCGAAGTCGAAGAATGATTCGCCTGGCTGGCGTCGGTTGGTGGTGGTGGACCGCGCACTTTGTTGGTGTAGGGAGTAAACCTTAAGGTCGTAGTCGACTGGACCTATCCAGTTTGCTCCACGGATCCTTACATCGCTCCTCCTTTGCCCTTCTTCAATGTGGGGCTCAAGAGTTATGATGCTGTTGGGTATCCTTGGAGGGACGTGTAGAGAAGGGAGGTAAGCCCATTGTGTCGAGCGCGGTAGTGGGGACGCCTACCAAGGCAGAGTTCTTCGTAGCCTAGATGGTTCTTTTAATGGCATGCCTGACAGGTGGAGTGGTTGGAATGGGGCGTGCGGTTATATTATTTTGCAAATTGCTGAATGATTTTCCACTTTTGTGGGCTTCCACAACAGTTCATTTGGTAGTGGGGGTGGCCTGGGGTCCCATTATGGGGAAGAACCAGATAGTTATATAAGTGCATGCATGAACAATTCAAAATCATAGTTATGGGGTATAGTCAAAAACTCGCCGCGGGATCAAGAGGAGGGGGAAGGGGGGGTACATTCTTTTCCGTAGGTACTGTACCAGTAGCAATCGGTGTCCCAATCCCAGACGTCTCCACCAGGCACACAACACCTTGAAAGTAGGAACAAATTAACAACAACAACAACAACGACAATCAATTAGGTCACTTGTTTGTCAGCAACGGCATCCCCATCTCATTTTTCTCAACCCACACGTATCCGGCACCATAATGTCAATGATACAAAAGACTCCCCCAAGGCTTCCCGCTTCATTTCTTATCGAAGAATCTTCAGAGACTCCCGGTCCCTCTCGAGCTAGGATCAACAACCTCCAACACCAAGTAAGCGAGTTGGTGCGGAAGAATCAAACTTTAGAAGTACGCAAAATTGGCCATCATCTTTCCTAGTGACGTTAACGCCATATCTTTGTAGAGAAAATTGACAGCGGTTAAGAGCGCTTCGGAGAGCGACTTGAAAGAGATGGCAGCCAAATTGAACGAAATGCAGGTGTCATTCCGCAACACTCAAAGAGAGCTCGAAAGATCCAAGAAGGAGCTCAAGCGATGCGTATCGGAGGGATCAGGAATGAAAGAAGAGGTGATATGACTTTGATCTCTAATTGTTATTTGATCTTAACTTACATCGACGATACTCCTAGCTTCAGCTTCACTCAATGGTCCAGCAGCAAAAGGCACTTTTAGCTGTAGCGCAAGAGCAGATGCTTGTTGTGGAGCTTGAAGCCAGATTATTGGACGCAGAAAAAGCCCGAAGTAAGCTTCAGGCTTTGTTTCAACGTGTATACAGCAAGCTGAACCCCTGTTGCTAGTTCTGAGAGACCATAAAATCACTTTATTCCAGGCCAAGGAAGAAGAATTAGTAAGGGAAATCGAGGAAAGGGACATCCGGATTGAACATCTAGAAGTGGGTATGCCATTATGTAACTACCTCTGTGCTGATTCATTATGCAGGTTATGTTGGAAAGGTCCAATGCTTCTCTCGAGCAAGAGCGCAGTGCCATTAGAAAGGCTTCTTCATCACAAGTAACGTCTTCCAAAGATCTTAGCAAAGCTCAAATGGAACTGGAATCTGCTCGCGCCGAAATTAATACTCTTGAAGACAAAGTGGCTTCCTTAGAGACGAAGGTTCGTGGTCTCAAAGACCGTGAAAAAGAGGCAAGATCAGAGCTTGAGAGCTGGCTACGAGAAGAAGGCTCGGCCAGCAAGCATCAGAAAGAGAAGAAAGAGTCGCAAATTCAGTTGAGAGCTATGAAGTCAGAGTTGGAGAAGAAAAAGGAAGAGATTGAAGAGCTAAAGGAGGAGTTGGAAGAAGCTGTGAGAAGTGGGAAGGAGAAAGAAAAAGTCTTAAAGAAACGACTAAGAGATGCCAATGAGGAGAAAGAACGTCTCCTTGGTATCGAAGAAGAGCTGCATGGTTTGAGAGCAGGGATAAGCAAGACGAGTCCAGGAAATCGAAGGATCAGAAAGGTACCTCGTCCTATGATATGACTCTCATCGGGGATATCTCTAGCTGATATATTTCAACAGGAAAGCCCAGTGAAAGAGGGTTCTGGCGACGAAGCGACTACAAGGAAAAAGGCGAAGAAGGTCGATGCAGCGGTATCTGTATGCAGAGGTCCTCATACGTTGATCGCAGGTCACTGATCATTCTTGCCTCATAGCCTTCGAAGCTCTCTTCAAAAGCGCGCGCAAAGGCTAAAGCATCAGTTGATTCAAGCTCTGAACTAGATGATTCCGCCCCTGCACCTGTCAAAAAGTCGAAGACAACACGAAAATCTCCCGTAAAATCTAAGCCCAAATCAGCCGCTCTTGAAGGGTCAGATGTCGAGAACGAGCTTGATTCTCTCAAAGCTCGAACGTCAAAGAGTGTCGAGCAGAAATCAATGGGAAAAGAAGAGCCAGCAGCCTATGCCAATGAAAAGAAAAAGAAAAAGAGAATTCTCGGCGCCCAACCGCCACCCACTTTCAATTGGGATCCTGTCATGAATGTGAGTCAAGAGTCACCTCACCAGACATAAGAAACAGTTAGCTAAGCTAACTGTCGCCCGTGAAGAGTGGAGATGGCGTCATTCCAGCGTATCTATCACCCTTGAAACCAGATGGTGTCAGAGCTACAGGAACTATTCCAAGAGCCGGGTTCCCTAGCCTCCCCAGCAGTAGGCTAAATCGTTTCGGCTAGTTTCTGCTCTCAGTAAAGAGATATGCTAGGCTTCGTGGCATAATGTGTATCCTGTCTGCTTGGACTTCAGCCGATGTCGCGTACTTTCTATCTTGTTTAAGGTTATTAGATGTGTTTTTCTCTGCACTTTGCATCAGTTAATGCGTTATTCCCAAAAATATCTCATGTTCTAGACCCTAAAGTTTATTATCGTCATTTATTCCGAAGTCTACTAAGGGTCTACCAAAAGCTACCCTTGGAAGGCATAGCGCTCTCGTAACCTCTGCCCGAAAAAGAACATCTGCCATCGGATGTCAGCTCTGCTTGAGTCACCATATTATGCTACTTTACTCACGATCATTGGCGCCGGTATTCCAACAATGGCTATGCAGGCGATAAGAGTACCACCCCACCCCCATCCAAGCTTTACAAACATAGTGGTCGTAAAAAGGGGCATGATACAAGCCACAACCGAACGAGCCTGGCTCCCCCCAAAAACAATCCATTTGTCAGTAACGACGGCGCCCATCTAGGAGGATCGTATTTACAGCAGTTGCCCCGGCTACGGCTGCAGCAGAATAAGGGTAAAAAGCATCTACGAAGCTGGGGACGAGTGTCAGTGAGATCGAAGCATACATTGCGACCACTCAACAAATTCTGGATGGTGTTGAATGCCAGCATCAACCCAATCCCCATGACAGCCTGACCCACGAAAGGCCCCATCCAGTGTACTTCTGCGTGGGCTGTCCACCCCTTTAATACTGTTATTAACGTATAAAAAAATGAAAGCATTGCACTTACAAAAATAAATAATCCGATTGGCATGATACACATGCCTATTTGAGTCAGTACCAGCTGCGTAAAGAATAGTTAGTGAGAATTTAATGCTACATCCAGAACATACTCTATACTCTGGCTGGCCCTTATCACCATTAATCTTTGAAAGATGTTTGTATATACGGTCTTGACATTGGGAGGCTATGACCACCGCACTCACGAAGCCCAAGCCTATAAGCGGCATCATCAGATCCATACACCAAGCAACGCAGCCTTAAAATACCCATAGAAATGTATGGCAAACCCATTGTGGCCAAAGGCCACTCATACGAAAACAAGGCGGGTTGACTAAACGGCGGCTTGCCGTACAAGAGAGGTAAAGCCACCAAGAAAAGATAGATTATACCTACGGCAGAAGTTCAGTTTCAAACGCTTATTCAGAGTGAGAACCACCGCCATACCGTATACATATGCGTAATACAAAGAAAAAGCAAAAGCGACCGGGTTGGTAAACAACAATCGCAGGGGACGTGAGAATGCCCTGCCATAGACTGCTTTCGCGTCCTCTTTTGAGACCATCGCGGTCATCCAGGTCATATTTGGCAGATAATGTCTCCGGCCGGAAGTCGAAGGAGAAAGTGGATGAGTCATACGGTAGGTTATGATTTTTTGAATAGCACTGATATATGATGAGCTGGTTACAAGTGTTATTGGAAAGGATTAAAAAGGAGATACGTACGGAGCATAGGTCTCCCTGAGAAAAAAGACCATCAATACAAAGTTGAAAAATGCAACTATTGTCATAAAGTAATAGGCCCATCTCCATCCCCCGAACAATAACCAATAGCCTACCATGTTACCAATGATGGGCCCGCCCTGCAAAAATGTATAAGTCAGTCATGATGGTTCGGAGCATGTGATCAAAGAGGCGCACAATTGGCCCTAGAGCATACAATGATATGGGCTTGCCTCTTTCATGTGGTAGGAACATCTAGGTAAGCGGTGAGTGCAATTCGAATTCGCTCTAGAAAGCCGCCATTCTCACATCGGCGCAAGTCGCCACACCTAGAGAAGGCGGAGGAGAAGCAAAAGATCCACAAAAACTGGAATTGTAACTTGAGAAATTGTCATACACATATTCAAAGTGGGCCACTTACAATCGTAGAATGATAAGTGCTGTCATGCTATATGTAACATCATGATCAGTCCGATTATCTATTGCCAGCAAAGCACAAACCTCTGAGTAAAACCCGTTCCCAAGGTGAACAAGACATAGAATATCTGGCTTGAGATATAGGCTACTTGCCGTCCATAGAGCTCGGATACTGGTGCAAACACAAATGGTCCAGAGCTTCATGGAAAAGTAAGCTTACAATACGCGCTCTATGGCTTCTGGTAATGCGTACCCTAGACCTAGAACATAAGCACCAGCGATTAGAACTCCAATCTTCTCGTTCGTCTCTCCGAACTCAGACATCACTGCATGTAGTCCAGGTACACCGATGGAGCTTCCTGCCGTGGAGATGAATCCAGTCAATGCAAGGATTGCTGTTATGGTCCATTTCTTCCTGGCTGTCCAATTGATAGGATTGGCCGGAGAGGTAGGGAAGGAAGTAATAACCTGCCGTGCTTCGCGAGTGGACAGTGATGTGGGTGATAATTCAATTTCAGGTGGTGGTGAAGGTGTTGGTGCTTCTCCCACCCCTGTACATGATCTGGGACGCATGTTGTTTTGGAAGGACGGTGGCTTGCCGCAATTGACAATAGGAGAGGATTCTTTATCATACTCGTAACACATAGAAGATTGGCCTCTTTCGAAGGCAATGTTGCGGGTCCCTTCAATTTTCTCCATCAGTGATCAGATGTTCAGTACTGTTGATTATTGGGGAGAATGGTCCTTGAAGAAATCTGTTTCTATCGATATTTGTCCTGAAGGCTACTGGTGGGCGGGAGACTGTGTTGTTGATTGGTGCCATCGGTCAACAGCAACATTTGCTGAAGGAGTCTGGGTTAATTTGCAGTTATGTTGTAGGACTGTAAGAGCTTCTAGCTATTCCAAAACGGTTTGAATCGAACGGAGAAGCTCCCTCACAAGAGGATCGGTAGCGAGATAAGAGCGACGCGAGTCTGCCAGTCGCAGATGACCGACACCTCCGGGACGTAACAGAAAAAAGATAATAATTATGCTTATGGAGGACACCGGGACAAGGGATCGGGACAACCCCACCCAATCTGATCAGAACCGGAGAGCCTTTCAATCTCCGAAGCTTTTTCATGACGTCACCATATTATTTCCAGAGCAAATAGAAAACTCCAACATCTCCCGATGCCTGCTAACAAAATCCCTCACTGCTGTAATCCTTGGTATTGCAACTTCCTTGAATCTCGCTGGTCTCAAATTCTCCTTCTTTCGTCCAGCTACAAGCCTTTCCTACAGAATATCATGCCTGTGCTCCCCCATATCTCTAGATCATCTCTATCATCATCCCCTCGCGTGTCTCTTCGCCTTTTGCGAGTGGTCGGTCAGTCTCGTCCATTGTCACTCATTCCGTCTTCACCTCCGTCCTCTGTTCCTTTCTTTGTACCTCATTTTGGCCCTGCCTCAACGCATGGTGTCTACCCCAGTCCGAATGGAAAGGATAAGGATAGAGAACTCTTTGGCGGGGGGAGAGGGTTTGATCCCGAGGAGGAAGTGGATGACCGGGAATGGGATATGCGTGTTGGTAAGTTCGCGTACCCCCGGGCAATGTCAGCACTCATATTAGCTTTTTTAGCAAGGGCAATGATACACCTTCAAGAAACGCTCCCGCATTTCTTTAATGCTGAGATGACTGCCGCGACAATGTTACCGCCTGACATTTATAGTCAAAATATGGTTCTCAAGCTACCAGCGCCGTTGCCTTTGAAGGTATGTACTATGTAACTCTTTCATCTCCTCCCTTTGAAGGAGGAATAATGGTGCCAGGTCTAACAATATTCCTAGATATCGTCATTGTCAGGCTATTCCATGGCGTTTTCTCTTACTCGCAATGGCATGCAAGGTCCGACTCTGGCAAGCTTCATAAACGGATTTTGCTGACATCAACAACAGCCTTACATACAGACCTGCGATCAGAGATGGAGAGAATGACATTCTCCCCATCACCTCGAGACATGCGACAAGAAAGCAAACGAGCCGCAGTTTTACTTGCGAAAAAGGAGATCCCCAGCCACCGTATGAAGCAGATCAGAGTCTTGGTCTCAGTATATGGCACCCTGCGCCTACCTCCTCATAAAGTAAGTAACAGGTATGCCATAATCAGACAGCGTTGACGTCGTGTACTTGACAGGAGGCTAAATGGCATACATCGTCTCTGTACACCTTCTCTCCCACATCAGGTTTGATTGTTTCACACGAGGTAGAGACAATCAGGCCTCTTCCCGGAGAAGGGGTCGCGGAGTGGATGATGTCACGATTGCTTGGATGGACTTCGAAAAATGCAGGTCATGAAGGGGCTATACCTTGTCCTCGGACAGTGGCGTTACCCCCTGAACATAGAGTGGCGCGATTCAGCGAAGAGCGTGAAGAGAAGAGGGAAGAGTGATGGCGCAAGTAGCGTGTTGCTCTGTTGTACACATTCATATTTCTGCATCTGTTTAGTTGTTCCGTATGTATCGTTAATGCTTTATGTATTTGAAGATGATTGAGGAGTGTGTATGCATGATATTCGCTGTTTGTGGGTGAGATGATACCCCTACCACGGTTGCCGCGCCCGCTCTGTGCCGCTAGGGTTTGATAAGCTGCATGATCCACCGACCATCGAAACTTCGTCGCCTCCTCCATCGCTCCTACCCACCCATCTTGTCATATTTCCCCTGAAATTTTCCCTACTTCTCTATACCCTGTACCTCTCTCCACACTTCCAATCTCCTTGTCATGCCCCCCAAGGAGCCCACATTCTCAGACGTGAGTCTCCATCCACTTCACCGTCGCGAACATCCTATCTATACCCACAAATCTTTCCACCCATCAGAACTCTCCGTTTTGTCTTTTGCTGACCTCACCATGTTGACGTGACCATCCTCGCAATTCGCATTCCCTCGACTGCCCGTCCATCTTGCATATATATACGACGTTCGTCCTCGTATCCCTAATTTTCGCCATTGTTTGGACTCTATGCATGGGAAACGGTGTTCGCTGTATCTAGGATGAAGGGAGTTCAGGGAGAGGTGATTCAGCCCAACCGGAGGATATTCATGGAAGAGGCTCGTAAGTGTTCAAGATGCTTCAGGCATCCGCCGTTCAGTCTCTGAAATTCAGCGGCAGGTCGAGTTCGGCAAGAAAGGCACAGAACAGGATTGCCCAAAGGGAATTCCGGCTTCGTAAGCAGGTAAGCAATCAATATACACTGAGTGTTTTATGTTCAACTGACGGAGTCGACAGCAATATGTGTGTCTGCTTAAGATGTATGAAATGTGTGATCCAATTATCTGACTTAATTTTGTAGATCCGTGACCTTGAGGCCAAGGTGCAGATGCTTGAGGGCGACAAAGAGGAGCGCGTGGAACTTATGACGCTTTTAGTGCGAAATCTGATGAAGGAGAATAAGGATTTAAGACATATGCTTAGGCTTACTGCTTCATTCATTGGCGAAGGTAATTAATTAACCCGTTCTTGAAGCCGTATACACGATCTAACAGCAGTTTAGGCCTTGGTTCTTGTTTGCCCCGGCTTGGTCTTTCTGCAGATCAGCTGGATGCCATCTTGAATCGCGCAGACACCGATACGGTCTATGAGGCATTTATCAATCTCAAAGCTTCTCGAGAGCTTGAGATTTCTAACCCAGGCATCAAGCTTGGCGAGCCTCGTCGCAGAGCGAGCAATTTGCCTCCAAAGCGCAAGCGTACAGAGGGCGAGGGCGACACTCCAGTAGGGCCTGCTGAGACACCCGAAGATGGCGCATCTGGCGCTGGAAAGGAGAAAGGCAAAACCCTACAAAACAGTGACATCTCGAACTCCAAAAGGGTCAAGTCGGTTTTTGATCAACCAATACCCAGCGACGAGTATACGTATCTGTTCCCCGATCTGGACAGCATGCTTATGGCTTCCGAATCGTTTGACGATCCCTCAATAAGTCGTCTCGATATTAGCGGTCAGATGGGCCAAAGTCGTGTCCCCAATGAGCCTTCTCGTGTAGATTATGGACAGCAACAGAGGCTAATGCCTTCTAATACTGGGAATGTCCGTTTTCCCAGCTATGGTGCATCGACCGCTTTAGGTGGATCGGCGGATATGAGTGGATTTGGTCTCACTATTCCCCCAAACCCATTAGCCGGCGATCCGCTGGCCAATCTTGGCGTTTCGAATAGTTCTTCAGCAAATTATTCACCGTCCAATCCATCCATGCCGTCTTCTGTCACCCCGATCAGGCCGGTAGCCCCTTTGGTGAGCGACGGCAACCAGTCTACTCGAGGTTCTTCTACAAGCAATGAGCCATCGGCGCAGAACGATCCCGTGCGAAGGTTGGCCGCTGATCATCGCGGCGCTTTCGATGGCCCTGGTATGACGTCGCAAGAAATCGAAAAAAGACGCAAAGCGGAGGACAGCCTGATCAGATCCATTGAAGAGGGAGATACACCTGACAGAAAGTTAGAGGCTATGCAGGTGTGTTCATTCGCTCGTTGTTATGTTCCATAGAGTTTAACTGTAAATCTATAGCTTA
>NC_026755.1:404810-432310 GCF_000149245.1 Cryptococcus neoformans H99 | reverse complement strand
CAACCGATAGCCTCTCTGGAAAATACTGGCGCCAAACTCTTCGCCACCGCATTGTCTATTGGCTATCCCCCACAGGATATAAGATACAACACCACTGCTCTGTCACTCTATCGGAAAGGATAGTAATTTGGATGTCAATCATTTAATATATATAATATAGCGCGTAATGAACATCACGCCTACAATTCCACGCCCTATGCCCTTCTTCATAATTCTGCACTCTCCCCTAGGAATCATTCAGGTTCAAACACGCGACGACCCAGATCACATTGTCACGATTGACGATTGTCCTGGATAGGACAGTATATCGATCTGATAGCAGAGGCTGGTTTGGTGTTACATAACGGGAATTTGTGAAGATGAATTTTCGCAAAAAAAAAAAAAAAAAAAAAAAAAAACCTATGCCTACAGTACATCCATTCCGTCTGCCTTCTGATCACATTCGCAGCCTATCCGTCCCAAGTACACCAGACGTCAATTAGCACCTCGAATAGCCCGCTTTCTATCACAGATACTCTTTGGTTATTAAGTGTTCATCTTCTTGCGTCGTGATCAATTTCTCCGTTGTTTTGTTCGACGTCACAACATCATCACCAAAAAGATTCGCTTCATTAAAGATATCTATCTACTCATGATTAACAGGATTCCATGAAATGGCACCTTCAGAACCTTTATCCAAGCCATCGATCTCTGCCATATCTTCCTGATCCAATTTGAAATCATAAAGGGCGGCATTCGACTCGATACGAGACGGTGTGACGGACTTGGGAAGAGGGATATAGCTTTCAGAGTGGTTTAGTTAAAAGTAATCAGAAAGGATCGACGAGTGATCTCACCCTTTCTGAAGACTCCATCTAAGCAAGACTTGAGCCACTTCCTTCCCATGCTTCTTTGCAACCTTGACCAGCACCGCGTTATCATAGTACTTCTTGTTAGCCCTTACTAGAGGCGAATAAGCCTCGATGGCGATCCCGTGTTCTTCACAGTACTTGACTATATTACGTTGCTGGCAAAAAGGGTGCAATTCAATTTGATTAACGGCTGGTACAGGGGGAGGGAGAGCTTTGAGATGGTGGACACCGCTGAACAAGCATAAGCTGAAAAATCATTGCACTGCAGCCCCCGCCAGAACACACAAGTTGGAGACTCCTATATCCTTCACCCAACCTTCTTTCTGCGCCATCGTCAAGGCTTCCCAGTTATTCTTTCTACCTTCTTCTCCTCCCCATGGAGCATGAATCAGCATCAAGTCGATGTAGGGCTTGTCGCCTCCACAGCGATCCACCTTGTTCAAGGACTTGCGAACGACATCCAAAACTTCTGTGGGTGAATATACAGTATGGGAAGGCATGTATTTGCTGGTCAAAAAGACCGAAGAGCGCGGTACGCCAGAGTCGCGTATGGCACGCCCAACATCTATAAAAGGTCGACTTGTAAGTAAGGGACTCCAGCTAGCATACGGAATACGGAAAGATGGCCTTACTTTCTTCGTTATGATATCCCTGCGCAGTGTCCACTGGAAAAGAATTAAAGATGGATCAGACGGGAGAGTTAGATGGAATGGACAAGACAGACATACCATGCCGGTAACCAATATCAATGGCCTTTTTGACTGCGTCCTCACATTCTTTGGAGCGGGCCTGATACACACCAAACCCAAGGCGAGGGATGAGATTTCCGCTGGCAAGTTTGATGGTGGAATCAAGAGATAATGACATGTCGTAAGATGTGAAAACAGCAATCTTTGATAAGAACGCTTGGAGGTACAAGGGGGTGTTGATTCTTTGTAACGGTGTTTATAGGTAGTATAATAGATAATTGATGAAACAGTCTGTGTCTATCTTCTTGAATGATGACTGTCCGTCGTAGATGACGAGAGGCCGGCGGTGGAGTGCCGCCGGTGGTGATGGTGGAGGTTCAAATCGTCATTTTGCAACGGAAAGCAGCAGGCGCCGAGCAAACCTCCACTCCTCCACCCTTCCACCACACATCAATCTTATCATTTTACTGGCCACTACGGTATCAGACCGAGGCCGATGCCTTCATTTTACCTCCAAATGGTGGCTTTGCAATTAGCATCTATTATGGGACAGAGTCAGACAAGACATCAGAGAGCGCTCATCAAATCTACACATATACATCCCAAGATCTCTTCTAATAACTACTTCTTCCCTTCTGACAAATCTTTTCTTTCCCAGACCTGCACGACAGTCTCCCCTAAAAACACCATCTCCTTTCTAACCTCGGTCACATTCAAGTCTTGTAATTCAAACCACTTTTCTCCCTTGTTTTCACCTTCTGCACTACCATTTGCATTCACGCCCGCATGACCCGCCCGGATATGGATTTTCCAGGACATTTGATTCTCTTCTCCTGGAGCAGGGTTGCGTTTGGATATTCCAGGACCGGTGCCAGAAGAAGAGGTGGATGCAGTTGTGGTATCAAGGAATACGTTGGAAAGGAGATCATACTGAGTGTGCATAGGATCAGAGGGCTTAGGGTCGACATCTGATTAGTCATATGATTAGTGCACGCTTGCCGGAAATTAGATAAATGAATACTGACAGTCGCTCATTTCGACACCGCGCAGAGGGAAGTTGACAATGGTAGGATTCCGCTCTTCAACAAAGTTATTCTTTGTGAAACGCTTGATGTGAAGAATGAGGTAAGGAGGAAGTGAGGTGAGATGGTGTCGTTTAAGACTAGGTCCAAATTCCTGAATCCAAACATTCAGTCTCTTGAGTACACTTATTGTTGGCAAAACTGACCTGGGTGGTTTTTCCATCAAATTTGGCGAGAATTTGCGAAAGAGGAACTTGCGGAATAATCTTCTTTTCGTTCATATCTGTAAATAATGGCGTGATAGGCAAATCCAAAGCCAGGAAGAGGAAAGGCGATGAGATCGTTTGAATATCTATCCCATCATCAGCATGGCAACGGCCAACATACTATCAGGATGCACTCACCTCGTCCTATGTCAAACACAGGTCTGGCGTATTCTTTGTGGACAATGACTTGTTGGGTTTCAATTTGAACTTTACCCTGAAACGTAGAATAGATTATGCTTGAGTTTCTCTTTTTGCTACCTCCCAAATCCCTATGCAATGTGTTCACCAGCCATCCTAACAACTCAACCGGATCTCCCTGTTCGGTGGTTTTGAATTTACCATTACTTCGCTTTGAGACTTCTTGTAAAAACTCATGCGGTGAAATCTGTGACTTGAACAGATGGGAATTCCACAAGCGCCGGGCAAGAGTTGCAAACCGCTTGACGAGTTCCGTAGGTCGACGTTCTTCTTGAAGTTCGGGCGTGTTGGGGTTAAGAAGGAAGTTTCGCAGAGGAGGAACATGTAAAAGCAAATGAATGACAACATTACAGTAGTCATTTTTCTTGATATTATTAACACCGATGAAGCCGGGAGTATATTGTTGACCGGAGAGAGTGTACGAAGGGGCAGGGAGGGCTGACAATGCTTTGATATCAGAAGCGTTATAACGAGGATGAAGCACTCGGAGGATGTCATTAAGTGAGGGGTCAGAGACAGGGTAGCCTTCTGGAAGGACATAGAACTGCATAAATATCAATATTAGAACCATTCAGCGGACTAGAATGCTCACTCACCTTTTCAGTATCGAGATTCAGCCACACACGGTGGTTATCTCCGACCGCATGTCTGTATGCCCAGCTTCCCTTCCCTCTACCTTGGAAGTATTTACCACACACCAGACACGCATACACGTTGATATTGCTCAAGCTCTTGGAGCACAGCTTTTCAAAGTCAAAATCAAGGGACTGCCTCGAGATCTGAAAGGTTCTATAAGCTTGACATCAAAGGAGACGCGGTACGGACTTACGGTGTCAAGGTACATGTCCCTCCTGGTGAGATCTTCTTCCTCCTTAACATCCTCGAGACCCTCCTCGTCACTTATATCTTCATCTACGGGAGGTGTAAATGTCGAAGCCGACAGTATCTCTGGTGCAGATGTAGCCGGGGGTAGCTCGCTGGGGTCCTGTTGAGATTTGAGAGGTGATGACAGAGGTACTCCTTCGGTGTCGAGCTTGATGCGCTTCGCGGCGGGGGGTGATAGGGCTGGAGGGGAGGCTGTAGACATTGTGTAATGATATGAGATGTACTGCGGTACAAAATAGAGTGTTCGATATACCATCATCCCAACGCTGGCGGAGAAACAGGGGATTAACGGAAGCAATTTCCATATCGGATATCGCCGCCCTCGCCGTCATCGTCTTCGTCGGCGGAATATGACTTCTTCGCTGCATAAGAATAGACTTTGGCCAAAGGTATTTATCTCTACGGGCGATATATCATTCCACAATAACGAGAATAACGATTATAATGCTCAACAGCTAGCTACAACAGGCATGCCGCTCCAATCCAGTACACTCTCTCCCACAAAAAATAGACGACCATCAGGCCCACGCCAACCCCCACTCCGCAGCTCGACTGCCTCCATAGCCTCATCCCCAAAATCGACGTCCGACGCCCCTATATCCATTGTGCCTTCAATTACACCTATTGAAAAGCTAGAGTACGGTACTGAATCTTCGCTTGATGCCCTTCTCAGCCTCGAAAGTCAGTACACGGTGTCCCCAGAGACTTCTCCAAAGTTGCCCGAAGCTGCAGCACCGAGTCGCCAAGTGTCTGAATATGAACTCTTACCGCCGTCAACATTTCATACTCGTCCACCTACGCGAGGGCACACGCAGGTAGATCAGTACGCTCCTTCCAGCAGAGAAACTTTTGAAACGCATTCGAAGTCTGGACCCGATACACGAGATGCCTTACCCATGCCAACGTTTTCTATTGCGTCTCGTCCCTCTACCCCTACTAGTTCAGCCACACGCATGTCCAAGCCCAGGCCCAAGCCTTCCCGTCTAAATACCAATGTCATTAGCAGCTCATCTCTTACATCTCCAACCAAGATGGTTTCGCCAGGTATCAAGCACTGGCAACAGGTCCGAGCTCACGTTATGGCACCGACTCCCATAGAAGAATGGCAACATACTACACGGTTGGGAAAAAAGCCCGGGCTCGTGTCCAAAGCAGCGGGGAGATTTGGGTTTCGACATGCTGCAGATAACATTATTGGGTATACTGATAGACGGAGATCGATGAACGGGCTTTTGGCAGAGCTGGGAGATCTCACTGAGGAAGAAAAGGAAGCCATTGTTAGAGAGCGTAGAAAGTTTGCGAGAGATATCAAGGCTTGCCTTGACGCTTGTGCTCTTGAGGAGAGCCGCCGGAGGCTTTACAGGCTTGATTCGAACCAGAATCCCAATTATCTCAAAGACGCCAGACCAAATGCAGCATCTATACACTCCGCGGCCATCCACGCCCACCCTCACGCTGCTCAGAGGTTTACTTTCGACCCTTCATTCTCTGCTTTTGCTCCCCTGTTAACCGAACTTCACAAGTATCTTCCAGACGCCCGTTCCAAAAAGCCATGGTCTCGTACCTGCCCACACCATTCTGAGATCCTCGCAGAACTAGGCGTGGCGTTCCTCGAAGACTCCACATCCACCGATGGAGAGAAACAACAAGCTTTGGAAGTGTTTGGCACAATTGTAAAAAATTGGGCGGCAGATACATCGGAAGAAGTTATGGCAAGGTGGCAATGGCTTTGTCGCGCTCTTCTCACCGATGACCGTCAAGTACGGTCGCGTGGTCTTGCACTTTTAGACAGCTTCGTGCATTTCGATTCTTCTCTGCCCCGTGGGCATGAAGACCCACACACGGCGCTCTCTTTCCTTGCTTTAGCCTCCAACCTGCTCATCCTACTCCATGCGGTGCAAACGGCAAGATATCCCCAGCCTTCTCATCAGTCCAAGGTTCAGAGTTTTTTAGATGAGCTGAGCGACGGAAGGATCATACAAGTGGAAGCGGCGTCTATAGTAGAGCTCGTAGGGGTTATAGAGCTGAGCACAACGGCGGGAGGAATAGAAAAGGAGATCATGTGGATGGCGATAGGAACTGTGATACAGACACATCCCCATCTTGCGCTATGGCTTCTTGAAACCAGTGATCATGGTGAACAGCTTGTTCTTGATGTAAGACCCACCCTACCTCCTGCTTGTCGTTGATCGCTGATGACGTAACAGCAGTTTGCCCCCCCGCCTCTTCTTCATGCGACACCGCCCTATCTTCCTCCATTACGCTCGCATACGACTGCTGTCTTGCTGACTTCCCTAACTTCGCTCGTTCGTACACTCATAGATTTTGCACTCATCCCTGCCATCTGGAAAATTGTTCGAATCCATGTCTTGCCGGAGATAGAGACACTACCCAGTGGTGATGTGTTGGCCCAAGCCCTCGGGAAACTCGTGTTTGAACTGGAAGTCCTTTTCTACAGAGTTCAGCCACTTCATCCGGGGACTGCAGGAGATTCCTCCAGAACCTACGCTGAGTCCCACCCTGCGAATGCAGGCCCAGCTTTCTTTGAACACAGAGACTTAATTTTAAGGTATACGGTGGATGAATCGCCGTGGAAGGGCCCCTTTGTGGAGGCTGCTAAGCACGTGGTGAGTTTCTGTTACAGATTACCATATTGACAACTACTAAAGAAGTCATAGATCAGGGGCGCATCGTTCGGCTCAGCTTGCGATATGGTGGAAGGTTTTGTGAGAAGAAAGGATATGGCCGCCCTGGGTAGAGAATGTGTAGCCACCTTGTTTTCGGTATGTTCTATTTTTCCATAGTGCTATCTAACATACAACAGCAACACCTCACGTCTACATACTCAACTCAACTCGCTTTCCCTCTGCTGTCTTATCTATCACAGTTCCATCCCCAGATCCTCTATAAACCCCTTTTCGCCTTATCCGCAAGTACTCAAGAAAACTCCCTCCTTCCTTCCCTGCTTCAAGTGACCGCCTTCACCCATATCCTTTCTCCTTCGAGATTCTGGCTGACCGATCCTCAAATGGTGACGATCGTTCTGATGGGTGATGCTCGCCCCAAAGTGAGCAAAGGGAAAGGTAAGGAAGGCGAGAAGTCGGTGAGAGATGTCAGATTAGGCAGGTGGGCAGTCGCGATGGAGTTCATCCTGGCTTTTAAAGAGATATCGGAGGTTGAGGGCAAGAATAGTGATGAGAAAAAGTGGAAGGCATTTGGAGATGAATTAGAGGGCCGGTTAGCAGCGTTCTTGGAGGCCGAAGTGAGCTGCTGTCATACTCAAGAGGATTATGGAATCATTGGCTAATGAATTGGGCAGGAAAAAGATGGTGCTCTGCCGGCAGGATATAGAGCATTAATATGTCAGGTGTTGTGGACTTTGAGATTCAAGACTCAATCTGCAAAAAGGTATGTGGCATCAGCTGGAGGCATGTGGAGGCTTATTTGCTGACAAAGAATCAAGGGCTCCGTGGACGAAGCAGCTGGTCTCTTGGTTCATTGATACCTCAAGATACATAATCCCGTCAGAAGAGGAACAAGCCACCAAGTATTTGCGGGCCATGTATTCCACATTCTTTCCTGAAATAATACCTAATGACCAATCGATTGGTCAGCCGATAGTCTTGCCTTTTTCAACCCCTCATACCTCTGCTTATTTCAATCATGAAGCTCGCATAGAGATTTTAACTCGAGGCATTGAGGAGGTTCTTCCGTCACTACTGGTCCTGGCCCATGACAGTCTTTCGACTCAAGATTGGGAGACGATCCTGCCTTTTCTGTGGGCTTGGTATGGCACAAAAGCCTCCGCTACCAGAGAAATTGGTTTCCTGCTCGAGAAATGTGCTGAGATGATACCTGCCCAGTTGAGAAGTATCATCATTTCCGATCTGACCAGGTAAGCACAGTCTAGTTATATCGTTGACGGCTATATTGGTTAACCTGTCACGCTAGCACTAATGCTGAAGTTCGTTGCCAGGCCCTTCACAACATTTTTGCTTTATTTGCGTGGCGCAATCAGATCCTATCCCAACCAATTCTCACGTCTCGTCGCGGTCCCCTATTTCATTTCCCCAACAAAACCCTGGAATTCGTCCCCACGGAAATTGGCTCCTCAGAATGGGTCTCACCGCAAGATGTGCAAGATACCCAGCTTCAAAAGTTCGGCCAGACCCTGCCCCTGGAGCTAAGGCAGAGACTGAACGAGCTGGGGTGGAGTGATGAAGATGAGCTGAAGGGCAGTTCCGACTGGGAACAAACGCCGGTCAGCTCTTTGCCTGGGCTTGCATTCCAATCGGATGGGAATCTCATCAATGGAGATACTAGCGGGAGACCGTCAAGTCCCATGCGGTCACTTGTTCGAAAAGGCTCTAGCGCATCAGCTGGTTCGTCGTCGAACAAGAAAAGAAAAGCCATCTTTGCCCCATTGTTCGTAAATATGACTTATGATCAGATGACAATACTTGCGGGCGAAGTGGACGGGCCTATAAGCGCTACATCTCTAGAAGTGGTGCGACTTCTACAGAGGGATGATGTCATCTCCTTCTTGAGACCTTTTACCGAAAGGATGAAAAACCAATTCCTGAATGCGATGGAGAGGCTTGATAGAGTCACTAATTTCTTGACACCTGGCTTCGCCTACTCAGCAATCAACGCCATTGTGGGATATCTCAAGACTTCGCTAAAAACCAACGCCGATGTTGAATACTGGGATATAGCCCTGGCATCAGTGGTTCGGCTTGTCTCTTCTGTCAGTGAGATATCGCTCCGCGATATCAGGAAAAACAAGGCAGAGCATGTGCTCCTTCCCGCGTCTATCCATGAGGAAGATGGGGGTTTCAAAATCCATGCTCCTTGGCGTAGAGGCCAAAGAGGTGTGCAAACTGCCCAGCTACTGATTCTCAACGAAATTCTTAAAGCCAACCCACGTGAAGTCTATCTCGTCAAGAAAATGCTCCACAGTTTACCGATTCAATCTTCCATCAATCATCTCCCCTTCGCTCGAGCGTGGCTCGTTCTCGTGTTGACTCTCTTTTCATTTGTCAATCGCAATTACAATGACCGAGCCGAGCTGCGACAATTCCTCTCAAATGTTGGTGCCATTTTACTATTGCATGGTCAGAGTGACCTTGTGATTGTAGCGCACGCTATGCGAATTTTCACGCTTTGTTCTGCCCGCTTTCGCAGGGTCTTTAGCTCTATGGGATTTCCAACCATCATGCGCCCTGTTTATGAAACTTATGCGGCTGGTAACGCAGCCATAAAAGACAGCATCGAGTACGCTGCGAAGAGTTTTTACAGGATTCACGAGGAAGTATTTGTGTACCAAACTTGTGTGGTGATTGCAGACGGCAGCTATGATGCTAAAGCAGTATATGCCCTTCTCTCGAGTCTCTCACACGAAAACACAGTTTCATCGGGCATGACGTCAGGTATTAGAGGGAGCAACGATAAGGAGGAAACCGACGCGTTAGTTCAAATGGTGTCTGGCCCAGAAATCACTTTTGCGGAGATCGGTAAGGAAGCTGCTGAGAGACAGGCGATCAAACTCGCTTCAATCACGCTTGAAGACAAACTTTTCCCTAGAGAAAACATTGTTCGGCTTTTTGTTACTGCCATCGCCTCCAATCCTGCCACCGCATGTGCTGCCAATTTTTTACGCCTTTTCTCTGCCCTTGTGCCAAAAATGAATGACCCGGTTAGCAAAGATTTGCTTTCTGAAGGCGTGGAGGCTTTAGGGTCAGTAATTATCAAGGGCAAAACCGGCGATGAGGCTGCCAAATCTGCCTTCCACCCTGGTGCAGATGATAGCGAGGCTGATTGGACCAGAGCCAGAAGGGAGTATGTCTTTTTGGTGGAGTCGTTTGCGAAAGCTGGTGGTCATCTGGGTACGTCAACCACGAGAAGAACTCTTGATATGGTGTTAGATCTTTTGAAAAAGCAACCAGAGTCAGTTGGTCCGTCGGCATCTAGCATCGTTGGTGAATTAGCCAAAACACGGTTAGCTTCAGGTCGACCCACTCCGTTCCTACGAGAGATTGCGCCAATCTTCCGAGCCTTTATCTCCGTTGTCGATTTTTCTGGTGTGCTCGATTCCATTAGTGTTCTCATTCGGCAATCTAACTATAATCTGGACGAGGAGATCACGCACATAATTGTCCATGATTATGTTGAGCCAGCTGTGAAACTACTGGCGTCGGCATCTAAGGATAGCCTTGTGTTTATTGTGCCATTGAGGTCAAGTGCAGTTAAACTGTTGAGCGTGACGGTATTCCTGCAAGGCGATGCCCTGGGGGCCTTGGAAAGGCATCATGCGAGTGCCAGTCTACTGGCTTCGGTAGTGATGCCGCTTTGCTTGTTGCTCGAACCCCCTCGTGAGATTGATCGGCAAGATATCTACTCTAGTCTCTGGATTCGGCTTCTCCAGTATGTGCTTAAGGGCCCGATTGAAGAAGGTGGCCATAACCCCAAATCATCAAGTGCTTCCGTCTATCATCCTCGGTCGATCGCCGCTAGCACTGTCCTCGTGGTGCAGATAGTCAAAATTGTCCTCATTCGAGCGCCGGGCAGCATTAGCGGGGTAAAGGGCCTATGGGCATATGTTGCCCAACGTATTCTGCAGATTGTTGATGGTGGTAATGCGCGTTTCATGGACTCTCAACGATCCCTCTCTCCTAGAGTTGTCGATTGGTTGATGTGGAGCGTATTTGAGCTCGTAGCGCTCCATCCAAGCGCCCTGCATATTGAATTCCAAGCTCGAATCCATCAGGCGCTGGCGATGATCGATAAGCAAGCAACTTACACGTCCCACCCGTCCTCTCCGGCACTGGGTCCAACGTTATCTCCGTCAACCTCTCAGCAGTATTATCCTGTCCGTACACGACTGTCATCTAATCGTTCATCTTCGTTCATTGGGCATGCGCGATCGTCTAGTAACGTAGGACTTGATCATACACCATTTGCTAGCCCTGATCGCTTAACTACTGCTAACTTAGCGGTGACTCCAAGCCGTAACAGAATTAATTCCAATATCTCGAGCCCCAGCCATTCTCCATCTCCATTATCGTCCCCGCTTGTCCGGTCTCATGGTGTTGGGCCAGAAGTTGAAGTCATTCACAGCCGATCACCCAGTCAGGGTAAAATCGCAGGTTTTAGCCCTGCTGGAGCCGCACGTCCATCTTTTGTTGCTCTCTCAGCACGTCGTGTCTCCCGACCTGTCTTTGAAGCGTTCTCTTCAGCTTACCCGACCAAAAACAGGTTCCCCTCTTCCGCTAGTATTACCGATCTGGGCAACTCATCTGAGAAGGCTGGCGGTGCAGTCATGCACCTTCTAGGTGCCCCAAATCAGGTGCTGTCTGCCACCAGTAGTGGTTTTCCTACTCTATCATTGACAAACTCAAGTGTGGTAAGCCCAACAAGGCTGAAGATTTCGACGCAAAATGGCGAAAGAGCTCTCAGAGATGTGTACGTCAAATCCGAAGAATTGACTCAGATGGCATCGAACGCTGTTAGAACCGTCATGCTTGTTTACGGATGGCGGTTCAATAACGAGGAAGAAGATGCTGTCAGAAATTGGTCCGTGCTAGATGCTTTGGTACGTCCTTTTAATCTATATTAACCATACTGACTAAAATCTATTAATAGCATATTGTATCAAAGCAGACAAAGATATTTGTGGAAGACGAGTTTCGGGACATATTTTCGCCTGCAGCAGGCTTGTATGAATCAGGCGATGATCATATCGGCTCGGAGAAACAAGAAGGAGTTGGGGATCTTCGCAACCGGATGAGAGCAAGTGAGAACCCAGAAAAAACCTCCATTGAAAAAACGAGACGATTAATGGATGAAAAGGAAAATGACGTCCCCATAGTATCTGTATCTTCCCCGTACGATTAACTACTACCCTGCATCATTTAGTATACCCTCATAATTCCTTTGATCCGCGACCCATTTCTTGACTGTTTGACAATCGTGCGCAAGAATATGTATCATGTATGCTTTGGGCAGTGTGGGTCATAGAGATGTCAACCATTGTTATCCAATCGGCAGTAGGTATGCAGAGTGTAAGAAGCTGTCTGCTTCTCAGCTATCGCTTACTACGTGTGTGGAACGGCGATAATCAGGTGTGCTAGGGTGTCACTACTCATATCGAAAATCACAGGAAGTATATTCGAAAATCTCAAGAACCATCAGAAAGGGGAAGAATAAAGCTTCTAATAGTGTCTAAGTTTTGACCAACAAGCAACTGTAAACACTAGTTGAGATCAACTCTCTTTTCTTCCTGCAAGCGAGGGGAGCGACGTTGCGCGCATGGCGGGTCTGGTTTGGAGAGAAATAAACCTGATGGACGGGTAAGTGGGCCCAATCTACTGAATTCATACGAACCTTTCATTTGCTCGTCTGGAACGGAAGTTACGGACCCCACTTTACTAACTCTTTTGGTTGTCAGCTACTAAACTATCCCATGGTCTCGTTCGATAGTCATTCACGTCACCATGGTTGCCGATGTAGGGCTCTTGCTGGCAATTGGGTTTTTCGCACCCGTTTTATCGAGCTTTCTTGGTCCTTGTTGATTTTGCTGCTTTTCAATCATTTCGTCCCCTTCTCCAGAGTTATCTGTGTCGCTAATGAAAATCTTAAAATTTGCCTGAACCCATTGCCGATCAGCAACCAACAGCGACAATGACATATAAAAGTCACAATAAAGGGCGAACCTTTGATTTCTGCTTAGCCTTGGTCTTTTTGATTCGGACGATACCGGACTTAGCTTTGCCGGCTTGATTGTTCGTAATGGCCATCAATTCGTCTGGTACAAATTTCTCCTGCGGTACAGTTTGAGTATGAATGGTTTGAATCTGTATGTCTGGCCGAAGACTACAAACTAAGAGATTCTGGGCGCCATCTTTATTTTTCATGTTATAGAATCGCGAGCGGACGGGTCTGAGTCCCTTTTTAATGTCTGCATTTGAACCTGAGGGGATGGGATCCTGCGCCTGAAAAGAGTCAGTAATCGGTCTGTGTACTATCGGGCTTATCTCACGTTGGGAAGAAGATGTATTTCTTTTAAAATCCCCCCTTTGGATTTTTCTACCCCTTTGGCCTTCGTAGGACCGTTTACATGAGTAAAACCTTTAAGAATGATCGTCAAACGGTAAACTTCTCCATATTAACTTTCAACTCACTGTTTCTAGATTTGAGAAGGGGGGTGATAGCAGTAGGTATGTCCTGCCAGTCCATCTCTGCTCTTTGAGACCAGGATCCTAACATCCCTGCCCATCTTTTTTCCCAACATGGCTCTTTACCTTCTAGAAGCTCTTCTATCCTCAAGGAAGTCTCACAAAGTGCGAATTCGCCATTGAGGTAGGCTAAAAAGCACAGATCTTCAATGACACCCTGTGATGGCCTATGTAAAAGCCTGAGCTCATACGAGGGTAGCTGGAAAGGTTTTGGATCAGGGTATTTTGTTCGGAGCCATGGGTGTCTGAGTATACGCATCGTCTAAAGAAAACCGTCAATGTTGAGCTAGGAGCAAAGATACTCTTTGCCTCACTGTCCAGCGTTTCTGGGGATCACGCTCCAACATTCCCATAACAAGTTCAGCAATGCCACCTGGAACCAGTTGATCAGGTTTCCAGTGGAATTTGGCATCACCTGTCAAAATACGGCGCTTGACAGTGGTACTAGTGTCATCGGCATAAGAGTGTGCGTATGGATGCTGTATACCCAGGATCTTGGTCAGTAAAATACCCAGAGCCCAAACATCATTAGCTTTGGGATCGTAATGTTTGTCCTGGCATTTGTTAGGGCATAACCCGATATGTAAAATTACGGGATGAACACACGGCAGTTTTCTCCGGGCTTGAGTAATCCAGAGTTCCGCCGGCACTTTTGACATAACCTCCGTTTGCTTTGAAATGGGAAAACCCAAAATCGACAAGCATTGGGAAACCTTGGGAGTCTGCAAGTACATTGGATCGCTTGATATCTTCGTGACTGACATTAAGTTGGTGTAGGTTACGAACAGTATGGAGCAACCTGCGGAAAAAGATGACGACAGCATCAGAAGTCCAAGGTTTAGAAAGGGACGATATGGAGCAGGGATAAAGGGTGAGGAAAACATAACTATATACACTGTTAGTGACAATGGAAAGCCCTCATTAAGTCAGACCTTACGTCCAGCCACCTTCTTCCACCATTCCTTCCAATCCGGCGATACCTTCCACGCCTGCTCCACAAAGAGCTTTGAGCAGTACCACTTCTTTATGAGCTTCAACTGCGTCGATAGTCTCATCCCACGTCACTGGAACCTCGGGGTCTTTATGCAATGCTGGAAGGATTTTGCAAGCTGCTTGATGTCCATTTTTATGAGTGGCGAGACGAACATGGGCTAGATACACAAACATCTGTCAACAGTGGCTTCTTGGACTGTATTATTCGTGGATGGCAACTGACCGTATGCACCTCTACCCAAAGTCTTACCCAACTTCCAACCGCCTACATGAGTTAAGACACCTCGAGGCGTCTGGGCTGCTTCCATCTTGATTCGGTATCCTCTGTCGAGTGGATGCTCGTCCAAGGTCGATCAAGTGACGGTTTAGCTGCCAAGGCCGTCTCCAATAACGTTCACGCTCCTTCAGAAGAGTTACTCATTAGGCAATCCTTCAATGGAAACGAGCAACTCACCTCGGGATGATAAAGTGAGGAAGTCCGGAGTCTCTATGGAGCGAAGACAAGTGGATATATATGATAGTAGAGTGAAATGAGAAGTGAAATAATTCAGAGAGATGTCCATAGTTGACTCAACCGCAAATAAGATGAAGGGACGGACAATGGTGGCGACAAGAGGTCCGTGCATAGATGCGATGCAACAGTAATATGTTGGAGACTTCGTCGCTCGTAGTTCCCATCATCTTTCATTAATCAGGACATTCCTTCCACCCCGACACGCATTATCCTCAACGAATATCGGTTTATGATTGCCACAACAATGTCAGATTGTATTCTTTTCTGCCATCAGCGCTGCATCCTAAGGATACATACCGTGCAAATTGCCAGCATATGACGCAAATGGGGATGTATCTATTATCATCCTGTGGTGATATGGAAATCAATGGAGCCATTGGCAGTGTCATCAGTTTAGAGGGGATCAATATCATGTACACCACTACACTCTATGCTCACAGGTCAAAGTCGGACCCATGGTCAATAAATCCCAAGCTAGTCGAACAGTCCGACGCAAAACGCCTTTCGTTCATAGGGAAGGTAATGAGCCGATTGAGATAAAGTGAAGGGTGACCAGTAAACAATGGTTTGGAAAGGTGTCATCCAATACTCAGCTGATTCTGGTGCTCATTCATCTATAGAGAATTCATCGACATGCGGTCCAATCCTCGCTAGACTGCTCCAAATACTGCATAAAGAGCTGGCTAAACCTTCATCTCAACCGTCGGCTAAAATCGGCAATATCCGAATTCTCTCGGCCAAGAATTGCTTTGTTATGTAATAAAAAATCTGCCTGCAAATCAAGCCTTGATCCGTCCATTTTACTCATTATCCATCAGGTGAATGGTTGCATGCAGAATCAATGCTCGAAGAGAATATCGACAAACCGAGATTAGCTTATGAAAAGTGTGGGCAACAAGGAGGAGGGACCGGACACAATTGAACGAGGACGAAGAAACAAGCGTCGGAGCAAAAGGTACTGAAGAAAGAAGGCGAACATCGTGAGCGGAAGTATGCATGCATTGTAAATAGCTGAGCAATAACAGGGAAGGACACCTTCAATGCCAGTTCGGTAACAATTTTCCCTGCTTTGCACAGTGCGCAATTGAAGACCGTTCAGGTCTCGACACATTTCGGCTAGTAAAACCAAGCGAGCTCATTTAAACAAGTCCTTGATAATATCTTCACCCCATGCTCTTTTATGCTCCTCTTATATTCCCTCCCAGAATGCAATGACGGTGAATAATTAGGAATAGTAAGAACATGCCTTCCGCTCATCCTTTGTAGGAAGCTCAGATTCGTATTCGAGCTCCAGTGGGACGCAAGAAGGGGGTTATCTAGCGGTGTCTAAAAATGCGTTTGTTTATTGGCAATTTTAAATCCATGTTTGCAAGATGTGGTAGATGGGCACAGTCACTTTTATCATACCCCACCCTGCCTTTACATGCCTCTACATGCCAGCAATCAACGTTCAAGGCCCCTCTAATTGCTCTCGATTCTGGTTTTGCTCTTTATGCTCCAGCCCCAGCGGCTTGATTGCCTTAGGCAAGAATGGCGCGTCGCATCTCTTTTCTTCCGCATCAACGTTTGTTAGCACGTATTTGTGACACGGTATCAGATAAACATTTCATACTCTGTGGACAATTCTTCTCCGCCCCAAGGCCCACCCGCGAGTCCGTTATACCGCCTAAACAATCTTCTAGCCTCCATTTCCACCCTCTTCACTTCTTACTCATTACTGCCGACTACGTCTCAGGTATATCTTTCATCCCTGAATTCATTTCATCAGCGGGCGACTTATCTTCTGGGGCAATTCAATGAAACTTCTCCTCAGACGGAAGAGATCGAAAGATTAGAGAAGGAATGGTGGTCAAGTGAAGTAGTGGCGGCTTGGTATGGGCCCAGATACAATCTTGAGCTGATCAAGGGTGAAAAGAAAAACAGGTCGAAGAAGCAAACTACTCGCCTAGATTACTATCAACGAGGCTCTAGTCAAGTGGACGAAGGCAAGGGTCTCAGTTCTCAGCCTCCATCATTGTCAATTAATCGACGACGTGACTCCAGCTTTGTAGGTTTGCATGATGAATGAATAAAGTAACTAAACCTGGAAGACGATAAGGGGCGGAGAGAAAAAAATTATAGGATTGCCAGGGGACGAATGAATGATCATATCACAGGATGCAGGCAGAATTATTTGAGTCTAAAGTAAATTACAATTGCCATTATGGTCTTCTATCAGGAGGCAGTACATGGAACAACTAGGCATACCACAATCCATAAAGCTGATACTATGCCTCCCACTATAAGAATATCCCTTTTTATGTCTTTGTAGACCTTTTTTATTCTTGGATCTTCAATTAGCTTTTCAGGACCAAAAACTTGAATTTTCGTATGACCTTTTCTCCTTGGTGGCACGCGGGTCTCGTGCTTCGTAGATCTTGGATTGGAAATAAGCATGGAAGAGGTGAGGGGATGTAGGGGTTGAACAGGGACAGAGTGGGGCAAAGCCGTAGTAACAATGACATTATCGAGGCTTGTTTCTCCTTCTCCTCCGGAATCGAAGGCAAAGGGCGAGATTCTCCTCTGTACGGGGTTAGGGAGCTTGTGTCCCTCAGCCGCTAAGATGCCAAGCCGCATGCAGCAAAGGGGCGAGATTGACCCCAATTTGTCCCCTAAAAAAGAAGTGTCGCATATGGGGACGAACTGCTCCACAATGGCGTTGCGGGAGCCAAACGTTTGGTCGGAGAGATCATAATCACCGGATTTAACGAGGGGTGTCTGCGAAGCACTAATCGAGTTTCCCAATATCCGTATGTTAACCTTGCATGTTGGATCGAAATTTTCAATTGCCCCAAGATTAGACAACGGTCGCACCTCTTCTGGGAAAACAATTTCTTTCAGTTCCCTCATCTCGGGCTTGGGTTCACATCCGACAATAGCGGGTCTCCCCATCGTATCTCCGACTTTCGAGTTCTCATCTTCGAGTTCGTCTAACTCACACGGCCAAACCTGCCGACTGGATCTTCTCCACACTTGAAAACAAAACCCTCGATAGGCGGAGTAAACTTGCATAATTCCAAAAGAGACGAAGATAGTGGAGAATAAACGATAGGTCCGAAGGCCAAAAGGTCTGGGCGGAAGAAGAAAGGTGAGAAGAAGAAAGATTGTGAGGCCAATAAGAAGATCAACGATCCCGGCAAAGTACCTACCATAACATCAGTGAAAGGCAAGATCTTAGAGCAAAGGAACTTGCCAGAAAAGCTGCTTAGGCCGATTAATATTGGCTTTAACAGTCTCAAGAAATCGCGGTAGGCATTGGGATTCAAGGATATGATAAATTTCCTCCAACACAGGCAGAAACTAGGGAGCAAAAGTGTTCAATACAGTCCAGGACCATGTAGCACATGTTTGGCTTACCGACTCAGGGGCAGTACTAACTTCAAGACATGTTCTGACATATTCTCGTAGCTCGTCACTGATGCTTAACTCCTTGCTCCCACCTTTTTTCAGAAAGGTGGCGAAAGCCCGCAACGCTTGGTCTCTCAGGGGTTGTTCCTCTACCGAAAGAAAGGTAGTGCCACCAGGAGGATATGGAGGGTGTGACTGATGTGAGACGGGCAGCGCAGGAGAAGAAGAGCATGCCAGGGAGGACGCCCGAAGCCGAGATCCAGAAAAATGAGGGTTTACTCTAGAAAAGTAACTTTTCAAGGGCTTGCCCGAGCTGTCGTTGAGGTGCAGGGCTGCTGCATCCGTCGAGTATGCACTGGCAGAAGTTGATCTGTTTCTGCTCTCTTCTACTCCTTGCTCACCACTTTTCGTAGGGAAAGTCACTGGTCCGTTGTGAAGATAGCCAAACGGACTGCATCGGTGACCGAGGCTAGTGCTTGGGACAGGCACTCTTACTTTCACCGCTTTATCCACCTGTTTCCACTTTGATCTGTAATCCCTGTACCAGAGGACAAAGACCAAGTTCTCTGCGGTGTGGTCCTTGTTGGTAAGAAAGGTGGCAAAGTCGGCAAATGATATGGGCGGGCAAGTTTCACCATTCAAGATGTGGCAAAGCTTGAGTTGTTCAAGAGCGAGTTGGGCATGAGAGGCGAGCATAGAGTGGGTGTATATCGAAGGACGAGAGGTATGATTACCCAGTAGGGACCCATTGCTAAGTAGGGAATATATATCATCTGCGGCGACCGGCATGGTCAGTGGCTGTTCGTTGCTCAACTGAAGAAAGGCAAGGGCGCAAGGCAAACTCTTCAGTCGCCGATAGTACTGAAAATGGTGTCGACATAGGCTGAAGGGCGTTATTGATCTGTTTTAGTCACTCTTCTAGCGCAGATAAGCGCGCGGCTCTGCCATTGTTCACACTGTGGATATGATGAGCAGCAACGACATAATACGCTAAAATACAAAAGGTGATGGAGTGACGTCGAGAATGATGGGTGATGGGATTCTTACAAGAGTTGGCAGGGCCCAAGAGGCCTGCTCAATCAGGTACCATATCGTTTCAAAGGAGTCTTGACGGACCAGGAACTGGGCTCATGCACCTGTTCGCGATGCTCTAACGCGCTGTTAAGAAGCGAGGATGAGATGATGAGAAGATAGAAGGATTGGAAGAATAATAATGGGACGGAAGAGGCTCTGCTCAGAGCTTACTTTCATCTTGTTCACTTTAATGCTGCCAGCCATAGAGCCATGAAAAGAGCATGGACGTCGAAAGCAAGCAGCGAAGGCAAATGATGGCGGCGATCTTCGAAGAATACGAATTTCCACGGTCCCCCGGTGATCAGATGGATCCAGCTGGTCCTGTCACGGATGGCGTTCGACATCGAGAACGAATTTCCTTCGCTCTTGTGCCTGGAAAATTGGGCTTGACTTTATTTAAGTGAGTATCGATTTTTATATAATTAGAGTAAAACGTGCCTATTTACTATTCAACGAAATTCAGAAATCAAAGGGAATAATGGGCTGGACCGGAAACTGAAAATATGTGTGCCACGTGGAAAACACGCGCGCGTCGTCATCATCATCCTCAGCAGGGCGATGGTGGTGTTGACGACACCACTGCACAACCGACAATCTTGAGCGCTCATTGCCCGTCGGTTTTGTGGTTCGTCCAGTTTGAGTCCAAGTCATCCATACTGGCTTCAAACAGAATAATTTCTAAGAACAGAGCACAAGGCCTAGTTATCAGCCCTCAACTCCTCTCATTGCAGTGTTGCCATTCCGTTCCACAAGATGTCCATGCTTGATGACTGTAAGTGTCTTCTTTGTCAGACTAGTTTGAGCGAAGCTCATCCATGTTAGTTGTGGAACATACATCTGGCCCTTCAACTGCGTCCTATGCTATTTCAGGTGTCTACCAGGGATCCAACAATGTAGGACATAGAGGCTCAGGAATCCAGGCAGTCGGCTATGAGGGCTTTGAAGAGGGCGACGAAGAGCAGCCGGGCGAGAATGCTGGTATGGTCAGAGCTGTAAGTATTGTGTCGCTTAAACAGAAACTTATGCTCATACTTTGGGCAGTTGGAGACGGGGTTCATCCCATCAGCTCGCTCACAAGCACTATCTCCGCTGTTCTCATTATCTTTGGTGCAATATTCTCCACCTTCATCGGTGTTGTGCCTTACTTCTGTTAACAATGTCCTTTTCCTCGCCGTTTCACCCCTTGCGCTTGTCATCATTGACTTGGAGAAACCAGAAGAATTGGTCAACATAGATCTACCAAAACCTACCCCCGAAAAGGGCTCGCAACGTGCCAAAGAATCGCCAGTCATCAGCCAGCTATTTGCCGATCCCACAGCCAGACATCTGTTGGTATCTACCAGTTCAGGGGACACTTTTTATCTTCCTATTAGCCCGGGAAATGCTGCCATACAGTCTCGGCGACCACGACCGCTGAGATTAAGGCAGAGTATAACAGCAGCAGGTTGGTCTCCTATTTCAGGAGTCACAGTAGACGCAAACGGAGAGGGGACAGGACAGGGCAAAGGGGACGCAGTCACGCCTCCATCGACAGATGTTCTTCTGGGAACAGCGAACGGTCAAATCCTCTCGTTGCTCTTGCCTCCCCAAGACGATATCTTCAAGTCTGTATCTATTGGTATGAGCAAACCCGTTGAGCGGGATCTGCAAACGGTGTATACCCTTCCTGATCAACAGCCTGTGGCTGGTATTGGTTTCGGTTTCTGGCCAGCCGATGGCTCTTCATCGGACCGCCATCAAAAAGGTGGGAAGAAGGGGGCTGAAAGACGTGCATGGGCGGTCATCACCACTAAGGAGAGGCTGTATGAGGTGCAAGGGAATGTCAGCACGACAACAGCAGGAGGAAAGACAGGAGGTTGGGCGGAAGAACTTTTTAAGCCAATCAGAAACAGTACTCCAAAGTTCCAAGAACTCCCAGGAGATATTGCGAATCCGTCCCTGGTTTTTTACACTCCATCCACGCCTGCCCAATCTGCTTTAGCGCTTCCTGCACCTTCTGCCATCGCCTGGTTGACGGGTGAGCTTATTTTATTATTCCTCATATCTGGTGCCCCATTTGATCAGTTTAATAGCTATCGGATTGTACACTTCCGGCCTTCCAAGCGCTCCGTCTAATGAAATCCTTTTAAGACCGTCCCTTATACCATACCCGGTTTTTGACGACTCAGCTCTTCATGATTTTGCACGTAGGTTGGCTCCATCATCGCCATCCTTACCTGCAATACCTATTGCGGTGGCTGTCAGCCAATGGCATTGGCTGTTACTTTATTCGGACAGAGTAGTTGGTGTATCAAGGGAGAACGAGAAAGTTGTTTGGGAAGAAAAGCTTCCTTTGGTGAGCTCATTGCTTAGTCAACGACATTGTATCACTTACAAAGAACGCAGTCCGCAGATGAGAAGGCCATTGGCATGTCTGCAGACCCCGTTTCCCGAACATTCTGGATATACACCAATAAATCCATATTGGAGGTCTTGGTGCGAAACGAGGACAGGGATGTATGGCGTGCGAAACTGGAGAAAGGGGAGTATACAGAAGCACTTAATTTTGCCAAAGTGAGTAATCACCTCATTCGTCCCTTGAGGACTGCTCATCGTTTGGGGACAGACACTTTCACAAAAAGACGTTATCCTTTCCAAACAAGGTGACTATCTATTTGAACAAGGGCGGTATATTCAATCTGCCCAATGTTATGCCCAGACAAACCGGAGCTTTGAATACGTCACGTTAAGATTCATTGACGCGGATGAGCGAGATGCCTTGAGAATTTACCTGTCGGAAAGACTGAATCGACTGGGTAAAAAGGTGACATGGTTTGGTTTAGATATATGGGATATACTTACGCTAATGGAATTTACAGCAACGCACACAACGGATGATGCTCGCCACCTGGCTAGTGGAGATTTTCCTCAACAAGTGGAATGCGCTCGAAGATTTACTGGCGATTGGGTCTGCCAACACAGACATGGACAGCTTGACCATCGAGAGGCAAATAACGGAAGAGGATCTTAAGGGATTCATGATTACTTACCAAGTTGGTGATATACATGAGCCAAAAAACTATTGGGCTGACCTATCATTGTAGAACGATCTCGAATCGAAGGTGGTATATGAACTGATTCAGAGCCATGGAAGAACCGATCTATATCTGTTCTATGCCACCCTGATTAAGGATCATGGGAAAGTTATTGAGCACTGGATAATGGAGGAACAGTGGTTGAAAGCTATCGAAGCCTTGAGTCGTCAGGTAAGGTTTTTAGGATTGGGGGTCCTATAAGAGTGCTTCTGATAGCATTGTAGAACACCACTGAACTGTACTACCGATTTGCCTCCATTCTCATGCGTCATGCTCCAAAGGAAACTGTTGACTCTTGGATCCGTCAACCTGCTCTTTCACCTCGTCGCCTTATCCCGGCCATCCTCCAACAGCAACGGCGCTCTGAACGCATGTCATCCGACCATGCCATCCGATACCTTTCGCATGTCATACATCATCAATCATGTACAGATACCACGATCTATAACCTTTTGCTTACATTTTACGCTGCAGGCCCGGATCCCAATGATGGGCCTCTGATACGATTCTTGTCCTCTTGCCCAGATGATCCCGAGACGGAGAGGCCTTATTACGATCTGGATTATGCCTTGAGGACATGTAAACAGCACGGAAGAATACAGCCTTGCGTGTTGATATATTCAAAATTGGGGCTGTATGAAAGCAGCGTGGATCTAGCACTGGACAAGGGTGATCTGGAGCTGGCGAAAGAAAATGCCGATAAGCCGGAGGACGATGACGTATTGAGAAAGAAGTTGTGGTTAAAGATTGCAAAATATGTAGTACAAGAGCAAAAGGACATCAAGAGGTGGGTCATCGCATTTTCTTGTTTGGTATGTTTCCGACTAAAAGACAAAAGTGCCATGCAATTCCTTGGATCGACCGATTTACTCAAGATTGAAGATATCCTACCCTTTTTCCCAGACTTCGTTGTCATCGACGATTTCAAAATCGAGATCTGCTCAGCTTTGGAAGAGTATTCCGCTCGCATCGATGCTCTCAAGGCTGAAATGGACGACGCCATCACCTCCTCAGAGTCTATCAAACGCGACATTCTCAACCTGGCTAAGCGCTTCGTCACTGTTGAGCAGTCTGACAAGTGTTGGAAGTGCGGATTAGAGTTAGTAAGCAGGCAATTTTACGTGTTCCCTTGTCAGCATCAGTTCCACGGCGATTGTCTAATCTCCATGGTAAGTATCCTTTTCTTTACTAGAACGGAGTGTCTTACATTAATATCTAAATTAACGTACGAACAGGCAATGGAATACCTGCCATCACCCTCGCTCCGACGTATTCTTCGTCTCCAAGATGAACTTGTGTCTCGCTCAGGGCCATCTTTCGGTCGCCATCTCCTTTCATCCAACTTTACCCCCTCTGGGTCTGGTACTAGCACCCCAGGGCGTGGCAAAGAATACCCCTTTCGCCAAGCGCCTGCTTCTTCCAATGTTGCTACAGACCTCTTGTTGGGAGGTGTAGCCGGTCGTAATAAGTTGATTGCGGCGGGTGACAAGCTTAGAGAGCTAATCATACCTGATGCTCTTGCTCAAGCAGTATCTATGGTGAGTGTTGGTGTCGGAGTTGGCGGTACTGGAGAAGCCAAGAAGGGCGGAAAACGGGAAAAACGCGATGGCGGTCGGGTGGAAGAGTTGAAAAATGAGCTGGATGAGCTTGTGGCATCTAATTGTCCGCTTTGTGAGGGTGCCGTCATGAGCTTGGATAAGCCTTTTATCGCTTTGTCGGAGGATACTGCAGATTGGGACGTGTAGTGATATAGAGTTAAATCAAATGTAGACTAGCTTTTGGGTCAAGATGTATGGTTCAAAACGTTCAACAACCGAAAATTTACATGTGCGCATTCATTGAGCCCTTTTCAAAGATAGTCTTCCTTTCTATTCCTTTCCTTCTTCCTTTTCTTCCCTGCCTGCTGCCTCACCTGCCGCCAATGCAGTCTCAAACCACGCCTTCAACACTGATTGATCTTCCTGTCCCACGCTGATCCTTACCAATCCCTTCTCGACACCGTAACCAGCCGCCCAGTCCAACTCAAGATAATGTGCCAAGATGGTGTATGGGGACGCAAGGGTGAAGCTCGTCCCCAGTGATGGGCCCTTTGCGCATCCGATAGCATCATAGAACGCTCTTGACGCAGCGAGCGAGGTGAATGTCAAGGAGAAAAGACCACCATACCCCCCTTTGCCGAGCGTGGGGTGTCGTTGTGCTTGAGCATAAGTCCCAGGTGTGATGTACCGCGGATAGTATACCTTCTTCAACACTTTGCCTTCAGCAGGAGTGGATTCATCGTCCAGGGACCGTTTGTGAAGGAAATCGCACACGTCGTATGCGTTGTCGTTAACTTTCTTGATACGAGTGCGGTAATCACGAGAGTTGCGTTCCATGTAAACCGCATCTTCAGGATAATAATAATCTTCATATACCGAAGATTGAGCGGCCTTGAGGGTGCCGTAATGAGGGCCATTAGGGTTAAGGATAAGACTAACGAAAGATCAGCGCTACTTCTCCGCACAAGGGAATATGGAACACAAACTAACCTTCCTCCCATCACGTTGGCATCACCGCTGAAAATCTTGGTCAAACTGCTGACCACAATATCCGCAAAGGTGACGACCTCGACATTAATGAAGTTACCAATAGTTTCATCAACGACGATGAAGAAACCATACTTGTCCGCAAGTTCTCTGATGCGAACAAGGTCTGGACTTCGGAGCAAGGGATTAGATGGGAATTCACAGAATAAAGCAAGAATACGGGGTTCATTGGGATTTTCTTCGGCCTCCACAAGGATCTTCTCGAGGGCATTGATGTCTTCGGATCCACCAGTACCAAGGAAATGGCAACCAGGTCCCCATTTATTAAGAATCTTCAAAGTGTCGGTGTAAGGGAAACTAAAGGTCATTAGTTTAGTGCTCGTCTGAAATATATTACGAAAAACTTACCCATAGCAAACACTCTTCCCTTCAGCCTCGCCCTGAAGCTTTCGCGCAATCCTCGAAATGTCGTGCGCGTGCCAAATGGCGCTCATTCCACAGGGGTAGAGATACACATTTTCCTCAGTCACAGCCTTCTTTCCCGAACCGGCACCTCGAGCAACGTCCTCAATCTTGCCATAATCCTCGTCACTAGGCAACAGTCCTCCAGCAATTCGACGCTTGAGAGCTTGCTTGGCAAGAGGAGCGTTGAATAAAGGGAGGTTGCGCCCGTACCGTTCTTCGAGGTAAGTCGTCAAATCAGAGGTGAGATTTTCATCAGTGATAGGATCTACTAGAGGCTTCTCGATGACAGTGGAGGATTGAGGGGTGCTGTAGGGTGATTCATTAGGTGTTGTAGGGGTAGGAGGTACCGAACCGGTCTTCTTAGAGTAATGTCTGTTCCTTGAACTGGGAGCCTTGCTCGCGGGCCTTTCTAAGGTTGGAGGAGAAGGCGCTCTGTGCTGAACACCAGCTGGCGTTTCACCGAGAAAAGAGAGGGCCCTCTCAGCCATACGTGACGACACCCCATCACCGGTGTGCTGCCAGAATGCTTTACCATAAGGCCATTTGTCCTTATCAAACAAAAGGATCTGGAGCTCGATACAGTCGATGCCGAGAGATTTGGCAGAGGATAAATCGGTGAGGGATTTACTGGAAGGACAGATAACAAACTCAACCGTTCGAGACTGGATAGGAGGATCTTGAGCTGCGAGGAAATCACGACCTGCGGTAGCAACCCGAGGGGTGGGTAAGAGAATACAAAGTTCGTTAGGCTGACCGAATTTGGAGAGGCATAGGGCAGCGAGCTGAAATATTGTTAGGAAATCATGTGATTTGCACTATCAGATAGCCCGTACCTTTTGAATGCTACGATGAATAAAGAATCGAGGATAACCAGTCTCCATTTTGTCAACTACCCGTTTATGGCCTTCTTCGTATCCGATATTGTCCTCCCAAGTGGGAAGAGACACAGAGATGGCATGGGCAGTGAGAGCGGGAACGGAGCAACCAAGAGGGATGGGCGCCGGGAGGGTAGTTGTTGAAGTGGGCATTTTGAGGTGAGATGGGGAAGAGATTCGGATTGGAACAAATAAAAACACGGTCGTCGTCCGTCGACAATTAACCGTCACGATATTATTTATGACATCGACTCGGGCCGATCACGAGCGGCGATTACAGACGGAACCAGATTTTCTAATGACTCATATGTAATAGGTGCCCTTTCAGAGTAAATACAACTTCGTTGATATAGTCGGTTATAGAAGCCCCAACAAATACGGCTCGTCCGTTTCATCGTCCATTTCTTCCGCATCTTTCCATTGTCGCCCTGTGAATAAGGCTCCTAGACCCGTTACGCTATTAGCCAACATTATCCTCAGTCTCCCTTACCTACCTATATGAAGACCTCGGTTCCTCTCTTCATTATTCTACCCCCGAGATGGTCTTCCCCCAGCACTACCACTTCTTTTGGCAGCCACATTCTGATCGGTCCTGTCCGCTGATTATCCCCATCCATACCATTCTTCTCCGAAGGCTCTGGCATTGATATATGCACTCAGGATCCAAATATACGCAACACAGTACTCAATAGCCCATTGTGTTTTCTCCAACTCCTTATTTCTTCCAACGATGGCTCATCTTCTATGGGTAAAGGTGGATCTGTTGAAGCGGTGCGAGTGACACTGAGAAGAGATGAGTGAGTTGGTGATGACTTTTGTACATGTGTATTACCTGAACTTCTTTTGTCGTTATTGATGGGTTCGTCAGAGAACATCATCTTTCCCTTGCCAATCATGGAGATTTTCAACACATCCGTCACCTGGCTGGCATAGCCTCCTAGGCCATCACGTTAGGCATCCGTTATGAATCGATTTGGTAGAGACTTACCTGTCTGGTAGGCAAAGGTGCTCCAAAGCTTACTAGAGTACAGGAGAACAGCATGAGAAACCATCGATATTTGTGAGTCATATTCGGCGCATGCAACAAACGCCCGTCTTAAGTATCCTATTCGATTATTCTTATTTTTTGAATGGCATTCAGTTGTTAGCGTCGATGGTGCGGGAAGATCAGACAGCCTTTATATTAGCGAAAAGAAGGCATAAGGGATGCATATACCCATCATGCCTGGCATACAGCCTTTAACAACAGAGGGGCGGTCAGTGCTCTTCGGCTTCAGGCGAGGCTCCCATCATTCAAGAAGTACAAATGCGTAATACACAATACATGTCCTCTGCCCTTCATCCTCATTTCTGCCCTTCTTTGAATTCTTCGAAAATCGCTGGAATAAATATCATATCCAATTTATGATCCATGATCAATGAAGAAGATCATGATCCGCTTTTGACTTG
>NC_026755.1:387310-402310 GCF_000149245.1 Cryptococcus neoformans H99 | reverse complement strand
TAACTTGTCAGCAGCGAATGACATTGTGACGATCAACAACATACTAGTTTTCGGCATTTTGTTCTTGAATATTTGCTTTGACAGTCAGTATTCGTGACTCTCTGTTGATGCTGCTGGAATATGAGAAGACTGATGTATGAATTCGCCGCCTAAAAGCCTTTTTGGAGATGACATGTCAACAACAAAAGTTTTGGTCAATACCACCACCAAGTCCCCGTAGACGGGTACCTGGTTACGTTATCATCAAATATCGACCATCCTTTTTCTGTAAGTCACCGGGCGCAAACGAAAGAAGAAGAAGGGCTCATCATCTTGTTTCGTTGATCGTATCGGAGATCTTACCTCAACTCTTTCAAAAGCATCCCCACTCATAGCAGCAAAACAATTTTCCAGTCAAACTACTACTTCAATGCTTGGCCAACTCTCAAGATCCGTTAGGCTGTCCGTCGCTCCCCTCCGTACTACTCTTATTCAGCGCGCCTTCCACGCTTCTCCTATTTCGCGGGACCACATTATTGATGCCAGTGACGAGGTTTTTGAGAAGCGAGCGCTTGATGCCGGTAACTCCAGACCCGTTTTGGTAGACTTTTATGCCAGGTAGCGTTTGTGAGCTTTAGTTTAGTCTTCCATCGGCTAAAACTGTCCATTGTAGCTGGTGCCAGCCTTGCCGTGTTCTCACTCCTTTACTCAAACGGGTCACCGGCCCAGAATCCAATTACGACTTGTTAACTATCAATGTTGATGAGTACCCTGAAGTTGCTGCCAAGTACAAGGTGTCTGCCCTGCCGACGGTGGTGGCATTTAAAAATGGTGCTGTCAAGAACAAGTTCGGTAAGTTGCAGGATCTGTCAGTTATACAAGATTTGCTTATGTGATTTACAGTTGGATTTAGGGGACAAGATGACATTAACAAGTTCTTGGGAATGCTTTAATGTTCTATGCATCGCTATGTAACATGAGGATCATACCTTTTCTCCTCTATCCACCTTTCTTGGTTTTTCATCCTCACTCCCCATCTCAGAGTCATCTGAATTCCAATACTCGCTCTCCATCTTCTTTTCTAGTCGCCTTTGGGCTCTATCCACCATTTTCTTCTCCGCTTTTGTAAGTTTCCTGTCCAATTTATGCACAAGACCTTTCCGTTCAGCCCACTGGCGGCTAATCCTGTCCTTTAGATTCCCTCCTCCTTGTCTCATTCTTCCCTCAACTCTGTTCACTTGTTGATATAACTTGGTAAAATGCTCATCTCTCCCAGCTGCTGAACTGAGCTCCTTCATCAATCGCTTCTCCTTGTCAATTGTCGTGCCCACTGCAAGGTTGACTCGATACCATTGTGAACCCACCCCTCTTCATGTCCCCACCAATGCCATTTCGCTCTTTCCACTGGATCTTCAGGTAGTTCGTACCGTCCACAAGCTCTTGCAAAGTACGTGAGATCCCACCATCCCTTTCTCAGATCTCCATGTTGCCGTTCCAGGTCATTTCGGATACTCCTGGGGACTGACTTCAGACAGCATCGCGAACACTTGTGATAGTCTTGCCTTTCAACGGCATGGCAGCATGATTTGCAACAGCTGATACATGGGCCTCTATGGCGCCAACACCACTTCTCACACTTGTATGTACATTTAACGCAACAGCAGCAGCAACGACAGAAATCGTGGACGCAGTGATAGCAGCAGTAGAGGATGCAGAGGATGTAGAGCGTCACAATGGCCGCAAAGACTTTGCAAGTCAGCGACTCTGCGAGTGATGTTTGGCTTACTAAAGATGATTAAATTCTTGTATTTGTCCCAATAGCCTTCAAGCTTTACCATTGTCAGATCAACGAAGTAAGTAAGCTACAACTAGCTAGTGACCTACTTTAGTTATCCACTGGTGTACCCTCCTATCAGCATGTTTCCTATTTGTATCACGCATAACTTACATCCTGTATTTTTTTCAACCACTTGAGCAGGCCAGCTGCTTGGTTAGCACCATTCTGATGAGAAGTCTCGTCAGTTACGAGGACGACTGTACTTCAGCTTATTACAACAACCTACTGCCACATCTCCAGCTATGGCCTTCCACCAACTCAGTCAGCCATCTTCTTATGTTATGCCATTAGTCCCAGGACTCACCGTCGCGGACGCAACGGCACCTCCAGCTTTGTCAGTCGCCGTTGCTACAGCACCGGCGCCCTTGTCAGTTACAGTTGCCACTACACCCTTAGCACCATTGACAGCGCTTTCTCCGGCGCCCTGTATTGCGTCTCCGACATTACTCAGATCGAGTGGTGCCATTGATAGATGCTGCAGGTTAAATGGTTGCAAAAAAGACAGTGTTGGCCGGCCAAACGCCTCAGTGTATACAGATATTTAGGGAAATAGAGGAAGAACTTTACAATTTTTTTCAGGTATTAACCAATGTACATTCAGCAATGGTCTTGAGGTGGGGAAGGCGTCAGAGACTCTCAGAAATCAGGGGGGAACCCCAAAGGACAGACCTAAATTATGAAAGGATCATGACGCCATTGTAGCATAATGACTCTCTACGCCGTTCATCTGCTATCATTTTTTTATATTTCCACATGTGTGCCAGTAGACAGTTTTCCCTTGTTATTATCTTATCTCCACTTAATATGGCATTAACCGTCTACCATTCGACCATTTGCCCTTTCCAGTCCCAACACCTTCCACCCCAATCACCTTCGTCACGACTCCCCTGTACCCCCCTCTTGACTTGACTCATGACGTTCACCAGATGGTCGATTGCTTGGTCAACTGTAAGCCGACCCTGCGAAAGATCGGGCTTAGGAGAGCCAATGATGGGAAATGTGAATGGGGTCAAGACCGTGCCAGGATGATAGGCATATGCAATTGCGGAAGATGATCTATTAGATAACTGACGAAGAGAAACGGATATGCTCAGTACCAAATTACACTGAGTTTGGCAGACAACGTACCTCATGATCAAGAGTACGGATGATCTGGTTCACAGCTGCTTTAGAACTATGTCATCATAATTTCAGCACCTAACTCGTATCATTGCTGTTCTCCAAATCCACTCACGATCGGTATGAATACCATCCCCCTTTCTCATTATCTCTAATACTTCCTACTCGAGCGCTCAATGAGCAGCATATTGAATGATCGCCGTCCACCATGCCTTTGGCCGGGTCGTTTCCCTCCTCTTTAGAATTCCATTTTTCCTTGAGTTCCGATAGCTCGTTTTTCGTTGGTATTAGAGGTACAAAGTGTTTGTAAGTGATTAGCTGCCCTAAAGCATTGATTTGAAAGGATGAAAGAGCATCATGAAGATTGATTGCAGATAGTGATTTTTCCGCCTTCAGCTGAGCCGCATGACAAGTGTCAATGTCCTACAGCTTAGTGAAAAGAAAAGTCATACAATGCCTGCGAGGCAGACAATAACTCTAACACTCCCGCTTCCTTCCTTTGACCTAATCATTTCTGCTCCTCTTCTCAGCCCGTCTTCTTCTCTCACGTCCACATTGGAAATGACAGTAAGTCTCTCACTGTCATGCTTTATGTTCGATGCTTCAGACAATAAGGATTCTCTGACCCCCCGGGTTGAAGCTTGATGAGTGAGTGCGTATACAGTAAGGCCGGTGTAGCGTAAAATGTAGCGGGTCAGCGCTAGACCGAGGCCACCGGATGCTCCTTGAATGACAGCGACGGACATTGCTTCCCCTGATGCTTTTTCCTGAGCGTGTCATAAATGCCATCAGATTGCTGAAGAGAAAGCCCAACAAAGGTCTCTCGTACGTCGATAAGAACCGAGACGTGTGTGATGATGGGGGACCTCACAATCGGCTACCATTACGTCACGGCATCTACGATCTAATCTTAGTGCAGCTCTCGGCAAACCAGAAGCTTCGTTGTTGTCCGCTCACGCAGTTCAAAGATATGTTCGTTGGCACCAGATTCAAACTTATTTGGCAAGGTTTTCTTCTCGAATAGTACTTGTACACAACAGTCATTATTTTGTTGGTATCCACTGTCTCAATCAGTAGTACCATCAGCTCGTGAACATCAGCCCATTTGTCGTCGGACTAGCTCCATCCATTGTCTGCATCCCGTATGCCCCAGTAAGTTCGCCTACGTTCGCCGATGCCAAGCCACCACCAGTCTGCATTACTACTGACACTAAAAACTTCTGACAGCTCACAGAAACTCAAAGCTCTTCTCATTGACCTCAATGGGACTCTTCATATCGGCTCGGAGAGCACGCCTTCGGCGGTCAAGGCTATTGAGCGATTACGATCCCTCCGCATACCGTTCATATTCTGCTCCAATTCAACCAAAGAATCTTCGGCAAGCTTGCTAGACAAATTGAGGAAGATCGGGTTTGATGTTAAGAAGGAAGAGTTGATGACAAGTCTGAGTGCATGTCGAATGGTTGTTGAGGAGAAAGGGTTAAAGTTAGTTCGCCCTTTTCAGTTATCGCTGTCCGTGATAAGAATCTAACAGTGCTCTAGACACCCCTTGCTCTTAATGTCACCATCAGCCAAAGAAGAATTTTCAGACCTTCCCCCTTCACAAGGTAAAAATCATGATGCCGTCATTCTTGGGCTCCATCCAGACTCCCTTTCATACGAGCACCTTAACAAAGCCTTCCGCGTCTTAAAAGGCGAGCCACTCTCATCTCAAAAAAAGAGCGAGTCGACAGGAGAACACAGACCACCCTTGATAGCACCCCACGCCTCCATGTTCATGCAAGATTCGGGGTCATCGTCACTTCCACCTGGCTTATCGCTTGGTATAGGTCCATTCGTAAGGGCACTGGAGGAAGCAGCCAGCGTGAAGGCTGAGATTGTAGGAAAGCCAACCAAAGGTTTCTTTGAGTTGGCCCTGGAGAAGTTAAAAGAGTTGAGTGGGGAAGATTTTGAACGGAATAAGGTGGCGGTAGTAGGTGACGACGTAGATAATGACCTCGGAGAAGGCGCCCGAGAGCTTGGACTAAGAAGGATATTAGGTGAGCATGCTGCTTAAAGACGATCCTAGACATATAAAGTGTCTGATAAGAAGAGGTCAATAGCTGATTGATCGTTTACAGTGAGGACAGGAAAATATCGGAAAGGCGTAGAGAAGAAAGTTGAGCACCCCCCTGATACGGTGTATGATACGTTTGCGGCGTTTGTGGATGACCTGTTATGAATTTTGCAAACGCCTGACAGTGGAGGAGCTGTTCTTTAGAGCTGATCGTTCTTCCAGTCACATAATCTTGTTGCCGTTGCAGATGTACTATCTGTCAATTTGGCCACGAATAATGCTACCAATAATCACATTAGATAATGATACAGTGAGGAATGTCATCAGTAAATACTCAACCAACAGAGGTAAAACGAATAACAGATGGTGCTAAGTTTGTATAACAAGTTAGGAACAACTTGTATTCAAAATTCACCAGTCCCCTCTCCCTCTTCAATGATTTCCATAGTCAATTAGGTTTCAGTGGCCTCATTTCTTCTTTTAGGATCTTTTTTCTTGATGACGGTTCACCGTCGGTGCGTTCAACCAGGACATAGGGCAACTCTTTTCCTGCGGCAGAAGACGGCAAAGAAATAATCGATTGACACCCTGTCCCTTTACTGCGCGCGTAAACCGCGTAGATTTTATCTTATCAAACGAGGATTTTTTTTTTGCCCCGCTTCGCTAAGTAGCAAATAGCTGCTGGAGTCACGACTGACGAGCGTTGACTGTAGACCATTTCTATTTTTGTGCACCGCGTCTTTTGAAACTTTTGAAGCTCTCGCACAGCCACCATATACACTGGGTTGCTCTGTTTATATGAATGTATATGTGTTAGAACCAACTTACAGTCATGAGCAAACGAAACGAGCAGCACAACGTGAAAATCGTTGGTCATACTGATATTTTTTTACATGATAGTGCTGATAGTTTTAATGTCGTTACTCTTCTTACGCGCAGACAGACATCTCATAGGCTCGACACAAGCCACTCGACGGACATCGGCTGCGGTCTGCCGTATTAGTCTGCTTTTTTTCTGTCTCCTGCTCTGGTATTCGCTAAATTCTACATGCCAGTACATCTCGTCACTTCTTCATCCTCCAATCGCGTAGCATTTGAGCTTTGCATCGTTGCAACCCCCTTTTTTTCCACTAAGGGAGATCATGAAAGCTATCGGTACTCCGAGATGATCCATATTTCCCATCATGTTTCAAGCGGAAGGCACAGGAGACAGCAGGAAGCTGGATGGACAAGGGAGAGGGGGAGGAAGGTTATCGACCAACAACAATAGTAGGCTGGGCGTAGGATGACGGGTCCCGAGCGACCGAGTGCAATGCGCATTGACGTTGCTTGAATTCGGATCTCTATACTCCATTATGGCTTGACTGTATAAGAAGACCATCAGCAAATCATCCACAACTGCTCTTCTATCTTGTACTGGAGGTTTGGATTCTGGAAGTTTATGACCGTCTGAAGTCCGAAACTCGCATTTTGTTCCGTTCCCAGCGCCAACTGTGCAGCAAGCGAGAATTCCCAGAATCGGGAATGCAAATATGTTTGATGATATATGGTATGACCGATATGGGATGATGTGTCAGCGCCCAGCAATGGATGCAATTTCTTGACGTTCTTGGCTGCCGGAACGTGGAATTTCAGGTACGAAGAACATATACGCTATCAGATGCCAATGCTGAGTAATTAAGAGACAACGGAGTAATCAGGATTAGAAAATAAAGAAGTCGTATGCTGTGTGTCGTCGTCCTTCCCTTCTCCTGCACAATGTCTCATATTTTAATTACAACTAAAGGGCTCTTCCAAGCACGCAGCAGCATCCAGCAGCCATTTAATCCTCTTTTATTTCATCCCAGTCGAGTGGTCATGGACTAGTGTGATATGTAATAGTACACAACAACAAAGAGACAAGAATAACGTTACGTGGTTCATCATGTCAGAGGGGACCCGAGCAGCATCGTCGTCTATCTCACTCACATCGCCACATTTGTGTATTGTGGTGCCCTGGAGTCTAACAAAGTCTACTTGCTGTTCGCACAAAAAGTACGACGGGACCTGCAGGGGCAGCGGGCCGAAGAGGGGACAACTCTGGGCTCTGATGAGGGGGGTGGAATCAAGTTGGGAAGTGCATCTCTGATTGGTGGATGTATGTAGTCGTGCAGTATCGGCCGGGACCGAAAGGGGAGCCCGAGACCCGAGCGATAAGGCGATCAGGGGATTAAGCCGGTCAAGCGGCGTTTCTGGATCTTTGTAAGCGGCCCTGAACTGGCAAAAGATGACTCGACTTTCTTTTATATAACACCGGCCCAACTCCCACTTTTCTTTTCTTTCTTCCTTCTACCATACACAGCGTATACTACTACTACAATTTACTATCATTACACATTCGTAATGCGCTGCTAAACAGCCCCTTCCCGCTCCGCACCTCGAACGGCACAAACACAGCCAGTCGTTCTTCACAAACGCATTTATAACGCTCTACCCATCCAAACGCTTTCAATACGTCGTCCACACCGTGTAACCGGTTCAACACCAATCACTTCCAACATGTTGCTTTTCCACGCACCTCCAACTGCTGTCCTCCGAGACCATCCTATACTCCCACTCTCAGCGAATCCACCGCCGGGCCTTCTGATATCCAGCCTGTCCAACGACTAGACAATTCAGGGCCTGCCTTTACGGCCTCACCACCAGAATATTACACGTCTGAATTACCAAAAGCTCTAGTAGAGCGTCGTATTACCCCTACACATTTTCCTTCACACCCACCTACAGTACCTACTACTCGACGTCGTATCACATCCGACGAGATGCGTTTCACATCACCCGACACACGGCCTTCCCTCACTCCTCTCGGTTACCGCCTCCTTCATCTTTCGGAGCAGAAGCTGTCGTCTCTGGATGGTAGCTCCTACGACGAAGGAGTCTCACTCTGGAAGGGTGTGCTTGTTCGCGAGGCCGTCCGTTCCGCTTGGAAGAGCGTGCAAGAGGGGTCAGTGCCTGAGATGAATGATTGGTCAGCCAGGGGAGCGATGGGTTTGGATATCTATGAAGAAGTGGCTGAAGAGGAAGAAGAAGAGCAACAAGAAGAGCGTTGGTTTGAGGATATGGTATCCAGCTTTGGCGAAGAAGAGTACCCCGTCGAGGCCGCAGACGGAGAACACGAGTGGGTTGAGAGCAGCGTTTCCATTCCCGAGTACGATCTCGACTTCAATGTCGACGGCATGGAAGCCTACACTTTTCCTGCATCTTCACCATCTACTCCACCTCTTGATACCTCTCATCTCGAACCTTCTGGTACTGTCGACATTGTCGAGGTTGACGACGACGAGTCTGATATCTCTGATGAAGACCTTGCCTCTCTTGCACAGTCCCAGCATTGGTATTTTTCGAGTTCCACCACCTCCATATCGGCCACCAGTCCAAGCACCCCTATACTCTTTGGTCATCCGCTCTCGTCTCCTAATTCACCCACCCTTTCTCCCGTTCCTTCCCCAACCCTTTCTGCCCCAACGCCCATGCCTCTTCCTGCTGCACTCACCGGCAGTTTTGTCTTCCCCGATCCTCGAAGCTACTACACAGACTTTGAGGAGTACGTTGATGACTTTAGTCTTCCACCACCTCTTCTCAGGTCGATGTCTAGTTCGACGACAGAGAGCGAGGCAGACGATGGTGAGGTGTGCAAGACGCCGCCTTTGAGAACAGAGGAGCTTGAGTATGAGTCCAGCGAAGAGGAAAATGGAAAAGAGGAAGAATTGTTGATGGGGCTTGGGTTGAGGATAGGACATTTAAATCTGAGACTTTGATTTTGGTTTAGTAATTATTCTTAATTTTGTTGGTGTTTTTAGTTGTCTTTGTGGAAAGGACGAGGAGTAAATAGAAATCAACAAAAAAAAAGGTTTTTGTCTGGTAGTGTTTTCTTGAGCCTTGGCGTAGTTTGTGTTTGCTTCATACATATGCAATCCCCGTATGACGACTTTGCGGGTGAAGCAAAAACACCTGGGATTGGTACAGAAAGCTGGAAGAGAGCGAAGACGGCGGAAGACGGACTGTTATTTTGAATTTTAAAAGAGGCACGGTCTGTACGACCAGGGCGGTGGTGGGCCGCATCACATCACGCCGGCGATGCTATCTCATTTTGCCACCAGGATCGCTCTTGCATTGCATGCTCATCATCACCACTTTCCCATGCTTTCTTTAGAACTGCTCTTCCCTCACTTCTCAAGACCACCATCACCACCTTTACTCTCAAATCATTCCGACCCGCGCGTCCGAGATGGATCCAAACAACGTCGTCAAGACCAAAATAGACACAACATCCACATTTTTTGGAGCTCGCCAAAACACATTGGCCTCACCTGTTGACGCATCAATCCAAGGTAGATATACTAAAAGGGGATACGAGACTACAGCAAACAAGAACATGCAAGCTGGTACTGAGGAAGAAAAAGAAAAAGCTAGAAGAGCAGCAGTAATTATCCAGAAACACTATCGAGGGCACGCTGCTCGCAAGCATGTCCAAGGGCTTCGCCTGTCAGTCAATCTTGTTTCTATTTGCCAAAGTTTGCATGAACCACATCCAAAAAGTCATCTGAAGGCTCGTCACGAATACTGGTGTAACTGACGGTTTCGTTGGCTGTAGGCAAAGGGAGGCTCGATGGAACGACCTAGTGAAGCATAGTCAAGAAGTCACTTATGCAAAGGACCAGCTTGATAACAAGAACGATGTTGTGTCGAGGTTCGTATATTCCAAAAGCCAAAATTTGCCCCAAATTGATCGATATACACATGAAAGATGGCATCGCGCTGCCCAGGCCGCTTCACGACTTCAGAACGGTGACGGTCTCTATTCGTCTCCAGTATCAACGCTCCCATCTGGTCAAGTAGAAGAATGTGACCCTAAGAAATTGACGGATAAAGAACTGAGGGCGAGGAAGGCAACATTTTGGGGATCATTGAGTCTGGGCGTTGGCAAAGAGAGGGACGAAAAGAAGGAGTTACCCTTTCACAGCAAAGAGCTCGAGACGCAGCATTGGTAAGAAGGCCACTGTTTGGATGGTCAATGGAAAGCTATGCTGATGGCATTTATAGGCTGGAGATGATTGATGGAAAGGTGAGCTAATGCACTACGAACTGGTGGAGATGCGACTGACATAAGCTGGTGTCGGTAAGCATCGTTATGGTGAGCTTTACATGGGAGACATGGTTTTCGCTATTTTTCTGACAGGCAACAGGGAGCAATATGAAGCATTATTTCCGCAAGTGGAAGGAAGCTGATACCTCAGACAACTTTTTCAGATGGTAAAGCCCGTCTCTTATGGTGATCCGAACTATGTCCTAATAACAATACTCGCTTAGGCTCGATAAGGGTGAGGGTAAGGATTTAGATTTGGAAGAGATGCCCCGCGAGAGGTTGGAGAACGAACGCATCACGTCAGTCCGCCGAAATCTTCACTCATCGAATAAGAAGACTAAACAAAGAGAATCTCTAGTTATCTCTCAGCTGAGGAAAGGCTCAACTATGTCGTCAAGGTCGATAAAGACGGTCGGCTACGGTGGTACGTACATTTGTACTGCTCAGGAACCCAATCAGCTCGCTAAGTATTTCCAGGGCTCATAACAATGAGTTCGTAGACACAGCAGCTGGAAGATGGAAAGACGCCGGAGATGGAACTGGTATTGTTCCTGTTGATCCTCAGTCTGAAGAAGACGAAAACACACCGAAACCTCAACCGACCATCGATCCTTATGCACCCCCTCACAACCACCGCCTATACCAAATCTCCAGGGCATCCTCCTTATCTAGTCTTTCATCAGATTCTTACTCTCCCCAATCATCAGAGCTGGACGAGAATGAAAGTACACATTATGTAGGATTGGATCAAAAGCCCGAAGGGTGGCTAGAACGACAGAGGAAACGGCTGACGCCTGGAGGGGTGAGGAGAGAACTGTTGAGGAAAACAGTGAGAAGGAATACTTGGATCTATGTGAGCGATATGAAGTTGAATTTGTTCGTCGGGATCAAGCAAAGTGGGGCTTTTCAGCACTCGTCTTGTAAGCACCTTTTTCTATACCACCAATGATGGAGCTGATTGTTATTTTCAGTCCTTGCTGGAGGAAAAGTCACATCGGCTGGTATTATAGTAGTCAAGCACGGACTCATCAAGAGCCTTAACCCTTTAAGTGGGCATTACAGATCCTCAATTGATGTAAGCCCGTCTCAATCCAGTTCGAAGAGTAAAAACTTATGCATTCCGTACAGAGTTTTAGAAGCTTTATCGGCCAGTTAGAAGCAAAAGGCGTGGATCTATCACATGTAAAGATTGCGAAAAGTGTGTTAGTGAGTACTGATCATATTTCTGGTCGCGAACCGCTGAACTGACTCTCTTTTCAGTCGCTGTGGGGGTAAGTCATTTATGTGTGCTGCTGGCATACACCAATCAATACTCACGCTTCATTTCAGACTCTCGAAATATTCCAAAGTGACTAAAGCACAAAATAATCTGATCACCCATGTACAACGAACCCTTCACTTATCACACGAGCCCACTGAAGAAGAAAAGAGCCAAGCTCTCCAAGAAAACGCCGAGCGTGAAGAGAGAGAGCATCAAGAGAGGATGAAGATTGTGAGGAAAGCTGAAGAGGAGGCGAAGAGAAGCGGGGAGATCAAGGATGATAGCGACGACGTGGCTACTGAAAAGGATAAAGAGGAGATGAGAGAGCTTAGGAGGGAGGTACTCTATGGCCACAGGAGGCGAGTTTGATTTGGATCAATGAAAATGCCCCCACTGACGATAGCTCAGATTGGGAGAAGAGAAAAAGAAGCTTTGAGGCAGCGGGATGCTGTTATACAGTTTTTGGTGCTGTAAAAGGTCAAGAAAAGCTCAAGGAAGCCATAGCATGGGAAGATACAAGCGGAAGTCTACAAAAGCCGAGATGAGAAGATCAGATCCAAAAAGGAAAGATCGAAGAAGATCAAAGCACATAAGGCTCATATCACGACCGACATACCGAATGAAATTGGGGGCGATTTCCACGGTGCGCATGGTGGTTTAATAGTTATGGGTGAATATCGAAACTGCGTATATCCTGCATGATCATACCCAAGGGCTGTTTGTATAATTTGTGCATATATGCAATGGATGTTGTCCACCATAAAATAACGACGAGTTCGTTGTTGCGTGTTTCGGCTTTCTACCGGCGATCTGGACACCGCATATTAGTTTATCTAGTAGATCTCGCCGTTTGCCACCGATATCATCAAATGAATCGCCATCTGTTCGTTTTCATTCTTCATTCTTCAATCTTCATTCTTCATTCTTCATTCTTTCTCTTCATTCCAGCACTAGCCATGTACATCCCAGGCCCTCTCCGACTATCCTCATACTTTCTACCATTCATCTCCTCTCCTTCGCCCCCTGCACAATCATCCCCCGACACCCGCACCATCTCATTCAAGCCTGTCCATGCGCACGGCCACGCCTTTATTCACAATGCTTCCGAGCCCACTCTCTTCCTCCTTGACCATTCGCCTAGCGCGTCTTTATATGCGCATGACTACCCAATAGGTGCTTTTGATGACGACTACGTGCCTCGCTTGACGAGCGATACTTTAGAGATACGGACTAGGAAGAAACTCATTCGCCGTCCCAAAGTACGCCCACCGCGCATAGTCTCTTGGGCACAGTCTTATCGCGCCCAAGCATCCAATGTCAACGGGATAATCAACAGCAGCAGCAACAACGACGACAACAAGTCGTTGTTCGAATCCTGGCTGGCTCCAGATCTTACGAACCCTTCAGATGAATGGTCAGATGACGAAGTGACCGTGCCAGATTTGACCGATCGCCAGACGGTGATTACTCTTGCGAAAATGTCGAGCAACGCGTATGTCACGCCTGGCGGGCCGGGTTGGTATACACTTGAAGATTGGAATGCATCTACGCCCTTTGGCTGGGAGCCGGATGCTGATGGTCTACGAGGTCATGTTGTGAGTCCGAGACTATTTAGATGACATGTTGGGGAGAGAGAGAGAGAGAGAGAGAGAGAGAGAGAGAGAGAGAGAGAGAGAGAGAGAGGTGTGCTGATGGGGTACGAGTAGTTTGCAGATGAGAAGAACGAGACGGTCATTATATCTATCAAGGGCACTTCTGCTGGAGTTTTGGGATCTGGTGGACCGACTGCAAAGAATGATAAATTCAACGTGAGATACAAACTCGTGGCAAAAGAGCTGGTTGAGCCGGCAGGTCACTGATGGGATGCTTTTTTTTTTGCCGCAGGACAATCTCTTATTTTCGTGCTGTTGTGCACGCGTAGATTTTTCATGGACCCCCGTTTGCGATTGTTACGCTGGTGGCTATAAATGCGGTCAGACGTGCTTGGAAGACGCTCTTGTATCTGAAAGTGTTTACGCCACTGTCGGCACCGTATGTTTTCTCTTTTTTGAAATCTGTCGGTACGATTTCAGCAAGTATCATCTGACATATCGTCAATATATAGAACCTCTACAATAATATCACATACATGTACCCCAACGCCACTATCTGGCTGACAGGCCATTCGCTTGGCGGCTCCGTCTCATCTCTGATCGGTCTCTCCTTTGGCGCCCCAGCTGTAACGTACGAATCCCCTGGCGAGCTCCTCGCTGCTTCCCGTCTGCACCTGCCCCTGCCGCCCGGTATGCCCGCCAACTTGTCGGGCATCACCCACGTGTACCACACTGCGGACCCTATCGCGATGGGCGTATGCAATGGCCCGTATAGCAGCTGCTACGCCGCAGGCTTTGCCATGGAGAGTAAATGTCATACGGGTGAGACGATCTTGTATGATACAGTCAGGGTTAAGGGGTGGAGTGTGGATGTGAGGACGCATAGGATTGAAGAGGTCATTGACAAGGTTTTGCGGGATCCTTGGCCCGAGGATGACGGTGTTGAAGGAGGGGATGATGATGAGGGAAACATGTGGCGAAAAGCGGCCGACGGATGGTATAGAGCTGCCAATAGAGTATGGACTATGCTTGACGGGTCAGCAGTCTCGAGCGATGACGTAGAAGCCTGGTGGGGTTGGGGAAGACGAGGGCCCAAGAAACAGCCTGGGGAAGAAGATCCAGGATGGGAAAAGCATGGAGGTGTGCCAAAACCTGTATCTGAAGAAGATTGTGTTGATTGTTACAAGTGGGAGTTTGGGGAATGGGACAAGTAGACATTGAACCGGAGACCCATTCGTGTAGTTGTAGTTGTATTAGTATGATTGTTGTGGCAATTAGAGTGTAACCAGATTATTTAAGAATACCATGCATTTTTTTCTCTATATACACACATGGAAAAATAAAATCCAAAAGAAAAAAAGCTCTAGCAAGAAATAGTCTTGAACACATTAAACGAATCCGACGCCGTGCTGATCACCATACCAGGGATCTGGGGGTGCCAGTGCAACTCCTTGACATCCTTTTGTCCTTGGTGGACGAACAACAATTGCGGTGGGACGGCGGTGATGTTGCCGTCTGCAGGGGCGATAGGCGCCTCGTCCTCATCGGGCTCGACGGACAAGTCCCACAAGGTGAGTTGGTCGTCGGAGCCAGAGGCGGCAAAGACGGAAGAGTCGGTAGGGTGCCATTCGACGGATGTTATAGGCGCAGTATGCCATTGGAATTGAGCGACGGGGGATGGTGTGCTAAAAAAGAAAAAGAACAAAAAAAATGATGCGTTTTCAGCTATATAGGACACGAGTTTAAAAGAACCAAGACTCACTTTTTGAACATTCTCAAATCCCAAACCTTTAATCCACCCTCGTCACCACCCGAAACCAACAGGTAGTCAACCGCTTTATTCCAGCTGATGACATTCACGTCCTCGCTATGCGCCTCGACGCTGACAACACTCTTTCTTCCCTTTGCTCTCACGTCCCAGACCCTCACCGTCCTGTCTGCAGAGGCAGAGGCAAAGACGGTGGGTTCACTAGGACTCCATTGAAGATCCTCGACGCTGGAGGTGTGGCTGAGGTAAGGGTTGGGAGAAGT
>NC_026755.1:369810-382310 GCF_000149245.1 Cryptococcus neoformans H99 | reverse complement strand
CTCCTGAGGATCCTCACTCGCCGTCAAGCCGATCGCATAATCCATCCCAAGCTGCGCTTCTCTCCACCAATTGGCATAATCCTTCATCCTCGTTTGGACCGCACTGTCTCTCGTGATTTCTACACCGAGCATCAGTCGAATCTCATTCTCGACAATGTTGAAGAAATGGGTGAGCAACGTCTGTCGGTACTTGTACTCGTGAGGAGAAGAAACGAGGTCTTCAAACTTATCTTTAAGCGAAGGTCGCTGGATAGGGGTGGTGGTGCCCGGTTGGCCGGGGAGAGCAGATTGGGGAATGGGAGAAAGAGGGTTGGGGATATGGTTGGGAAGAGCGCGGAGTCGGATGAGAGTAATAAGGAGGTAAACGAGGTGGATGGAAAAGAATGTGTGGAATGTCTTGGGGAGATCGCATTCTTGAAAGGAGATAGAAACCTGTCAGCTTTAAATCATCACCACAACAAACAAGCAAACATACCCTCATACCAAAAGACCTTGTCCTGCTTGACAGCCTCGATGATACCGGTCATCATCCTTCCACTTTCCCTCGCGGTGGTGCGTCTTCTGCCATTATACCCGAGAAGCTTGTTAATCTTCCACAAGATGCTGAGTGTGAGGTCGCTGTAATGTACGGGCTCTTCCTTGGGTGCGAACGGGTTGGCAGGGGGAGGGAACGCAGGGGTGCGTTCGACCTTGACTGGGCGGTCTGTGAGGAATTTTGTTTTTGATTTCTTGTTGTTGTCGGCGGTAAGGAGAAGAGGGGTGGAGTGGAGGGGGCGGAGGGAAGAGTTGAGCTGCCTCAGCTGGAGCTGGCCGAATGTCCTTAGTGCTGGAGGTCGCATTTTTGTATGTAGAGATGGAGATCGAACGCCAAAAAAAAATAAAAAAAATATATATAAAAAATAGAGATGGGCCGCGAGTGAGAAAAGGCCGATTACAAATAGGTTTGTATTGGATTAGAAGTAACTAGCAATGATTAGAAGTAATTAGAAGTGATTAGAAAATACGGCCAGTGTTTTTGTTGCTTGTTGTTATGTTTATGGGTATACACATACATTCTCGCACTCCATTCCAAATATGGACATTGCACATGTCAAGGCCCGCGTCAAGGCATGGGAAAAGTCTTTCAAGGCAGAACACGGCAGAGACCCTACCAAGGAGGACATCAAGAACGATACCTCTGACATAGGTGCGCATTCCACCACCCATCTCGTTACTCCCAGCTCACTCTCCCATAGCCGAACAATATGCCCTCTACAGAAAACTCTCAAAAGCAGCAGCTTCGCAAGGAAAGCCAGGAGAGAGCAGCAAATCATCCAAGCAAGCTCTCTTACAACAGCAACACCAGCAACAATCACAGCCACGCGTGACTCCTCGCACTATTCCTACATCAGCTTACCCAACCACACCAACTCCTCCGTCTCGCAGATCGTACACCTCTTTATCCCGCCCAAACGGGAGCCAAAGCATGCAGAGCCTGATAGCCGGTCCATCTAGCAACCACGCCGAGTCTAGTACGAATGGCAAATCGTCACATACCCAATCACTCAAACGCAAAGCATCTCAGGCAAAACTCTCACCTCCGCCATCCGCATTGGCGAGTACCTCAACCGCCCGTACCCTCTTTACCACCCCAAAAAAAAAGGCTTACTCTGGGCCTATTATCGATCCCAACCCCATCAACCCGTTTAATATTTTCAATTCCCCCGGCAAAGCGAGGTCCATCACGAATGGAGGGTTCAATCCCAATTCTGGCACGGGGTTAGGTGGTGTAGAGAGAATGGGTTCAGGGCCGACGGGAAGCAAGGACGCGGTCTCGCTCTCGCCATTCATACATGCGTCTTCTCCCAAAAAACTGAAACAAGTGTTGGAGGCAAATTCGTACCACAAAACACTCGTCTCTGGGCCCGTAGCGACGGCCGAGTCTAACGTGTCAGAAGGGATCACTCCTCGCACAAAAGCGAGAAAGAGATTAAGAGGCGAGCCTGTAGAGGATACACCGGTGAAAGATCGTCAAACCCGTCGGCGGCGTAGTCATATGGCCGTTTCCAAATCTCAATCTCAATCACAATCGCAGTCGAATTCGACACGAGATGTCAACTTTGGTAAGCCCATAGGGGGTATATTTAATGGGCAAAATAGGGATCCGATGGACGAGGGGGGGCAAGGGGACGAGGAAGGAGGGGATGAAGATGAAGAAGGGTTGGGACCGTCTCCTGTAAAGCCTTTAGGAGGTAAAACATTTACAAGTCTGTTTGACGATGAGGATATGCCTCCACGGTCAATCGTCTCAGCCAAGGCGAAATCGCTGGGAGGAAAGACGGATGGGAAAGGGAAGAGTGGGAAAGATGCGAGTCAGCCGGGAATCATGGGATTCTTTGGCAAGTTGAAAAAGGCGAAAGAAAAGGAAAAGGAAAAGGAGAAGGAGAAAGAGAAAGAGAAAGAGAAAGAGAAAGAGAAAGAGAAAGAGAAAGGGGCCGGTATATCAACGACCCCGTCCCCTACTCTGGACAAAAGCGCAGATAACACGCTTAACAGCGACACCCTTTCCCCAGCATCATTCAAACCTGACCTTGACCTCCCTGAACCTCATGCGTCATCGTCTCCCCGCCATCAAAGGAGAAAAGACAAGGTCCTCTCTATCAGCGAAGACGAAGACGATGAATGGGATCCGGAAGGTGGCAAGGTCCAGCAAAAAGTCGTCATCGTTCCCACCAGGCGACAGGTCAAGAGACAGACAAGCACTGATGGTCTCTCGGGATTATTGGATGGAGTGGAGGAGGGCATGGTGGATGAAGAGCAAGATGAAGAGGTGGAGGAGGAAGAAGATGTGATCTTTGAGAATGAAAATGGAGATACGGACGGGCAAACATCTCATATTCCCCTCGACCTCCTAGCCATCAGCTCCCCGCTTAAACAACGGTCCGTAGAGCTGGAATCACTCCGTGTAAGCGCCATATTCAACCCGTTTGCTCGGAAACGCTTGTTGGCATTGAAGCGTGGGCAAGAGATCCATACGACTGGAGAAGCTGCAACGGGAGAGGAGGAAGGGGATGCGAGTGGCTGGGAAGGGCCGGATAACGTGTTGGAGGGGAAAGGAAAGAGAGATGATGATTGGGAAAGTGAAGATGAAGGATGGAAGAAGATTGAAGAAGGTTTAGATGATTGGTAAATTGTCATCTTCGCTTCCCAACTGGCATATTTGTTTCACATGCATGATAATAATTCATATGTTTCCTATTTGTTATATACACTATATAATTTCTATTCTGAAATATGCAAAGTTGAATTGCTAGACAACGAGTTGATTATTGGGAGAAAAAAAGTATGAGGTTGAACCGTTATTTGGGTATTGCGAATATGCTATGGACCAAAAAAAAAGGATGATAAAACACGAAAAGTCCAAAATAGCAATGAAAGAACATGAAAGCACGTCTAATCTGCACATCCTTAAGCGTACTCCTCCACACTGCCACATTCACAGATCAAGTTTAGATCTCCGGCAGCGTCATCCAACCTTCCTACGCTAGGCCAGAACTTGCTCTTCTTCAATCCTGGAACAGGGAAGACAGCTTTCTCCCTAGAGTATGGCCTGTCCCACTTGTCAGCAGTCAAGAGGTTCAAAGGATGAGGAGCATTCTTGAAGACGTTGTCTTCCTTTGATTGTTCACCAGAGACGATTTCGTCAATTTCCTTTCTGATAGAAATAAGAGCTTCGATGAATCTATATGATCATATCAGTTATTGTCGCAACAAATATTCCAAGAAGATTGAGACTCACCGATCAATCTCCTCCTTGGATTCTGACTCTGTAGGCTCAATCAACCAACAGGTAGAGATGGGCCATTGAGCGGTAGGAGGATGGAAACTGTAATCCTGCAACCTCTTGGAAAAGTCGGGTACCTTCAAATCGGCGCTCTTCTCAAACTCTGCCAAATCAATCAAACATTCGTGCGCGACGCGACCGTTCTTGTTCGAGTACCGCACATTGTAATAAGGCTTAAGACGCTCGGCTATATAGTTGGCGTTGAGGAGCGCGATCTTGGAGACGGTAGTGAGGCCTTCACCACCAAGCATCTTGATATAAGCCCAGGAGATGGTGTTGATGCTCGCGGAACCATAAGGAGCGGCAGAGACGGCTGTGATAGGTGTAGAGCCACCAGTAGGGATGATAGGGTGAGAGGGAAGGAAGGGGGCGAGGTGGGATTTACAAGAGATGGGGCCGACACCGGGACCACCACCACCGTGAGGGATGGAAAAGGTCTTGTGGAGGTTGGTGTGGGAGACATCACCACCGACACGACCAAGAGAGGTTAAGCCAATGAGGGAGTTGCAGTTGGCGCCTAGTGCCGTATTAGCTCAGCTCTTAAACAAACCTAGGAAGAACATACCATCGACGTAAACCTGACCACCATTGTCGTGCACAGTTTGGCAAGCTTCCTCAATACCTTCCTCAAAAACACCAAAGGTAGAAGGGTAAGTGACCATAAATGCGGCAAGCTTATCCTTGTGCTTCTCAGCCTTCTCCTTCAAATCAGCCAAATCTAAAGATCCATCATTCAAAGCCTTGATGGGCACGACCTTGTATCCGACCATGGCAGCACTAGCGGGATTGGTACCGTGGGCGGAAAGAGGGATGAGACATACGTCTCGGTGACCCTCACCTCTAGACTCGTGATAAGCCTGGATGACGCGAAGACCGGCATATTCGCCTGAAGCACCAGAGTTGGGCTGGACCGAGGTGGCATCATAGCCGGTGACAAGGGACAGGTCATTTTCAAGTTCCTTGATAATCACCTCGTAGCCCTTGGCCTGGTCGGTGGGGGCAAAGGGGTGCAAACCACCAAACTCTTTCCAAGAGAGGGGTACCATGGAAGAAGTCGAGTTGAGCTTCATGGTGCAAGATCCAAGAGGGATCATACCGTGGACAAGAGAGTAGTCCTTCTCCTGGAGATGCATCATGTAACGGAGCATGTCGGTCTCAGAGTGGTGCTTGTTGAACACAGGCTGGGTAAGGAAGGGGGTCGTTCGGGCAAGAGTAGCGATAGGGGAAGTGACGTTCTCCGCAGACAATTCCAACTTTTGAGCGAGGGCATCGAGAACCTCGGGCTCAACAGCGGGCTGGCCTTTGACAGCGTAAAACACGTTAACGATATCGGTCAAATCAAGAGGACCGACGCTCTCGTCAAGAGTGATACCGATAGTCTTGTCGTCAATCTTCCGGAAATTGATACCAGCATTGACCGAAGCAGCGTGGACATCGGCAGCGGTTACACCGGCGCTGGAAACGTCAATGGTAAGGGTGTCAAAGAAGGTCTTGTTGACAGTGGTGAAGCCTAGGGAAGCAAGGGACTCAGAGAGGACTCGGGTGAGGGAATGGACCTTGCCCGCAATTCGGCGAAGACCTTCAGGCCCATGGTAGACGGCGTACATGGCGGCCATGTTGGCGAGAAGAGCTTGGGCAGTACAGACGTTGGAAGTGGCCTTTTCACGTCGGATATGTTGCTCTCGGGCTATGGTGGTTGAGTTGTGGAACTGGAGAATGGAAAAAAAGAAGCAACTTACTCTGCAAAGCCAATCGGTAGGCGGGAGCACCCTGAGAATCTTTACTTAAACCAACAAGTCGCCCAGGCATCTTCCTCTTGAGGTCATCAGTACAGGCAAAGAAGGCGGCGTGAGGACCACCATAACCAGCAGGAACACCTATTTGATGTCAGGAATGAAGTATTTCTGGGTATGAATGATACTTACCGAATCGCTGAGAGTTACCACAGACAATGTCTGCACCCCATTCTCCAGGAGGCTTGATCATAGTCAAAGCGAGTAGGTCACTCGTGACGACCATCTTCGCTCCTGTTGCTTTGACCTTGGTCGCAACTTCTTCCCAGTCGCCAATCTCACCGTTCACATCGGGGTATTGCACCAAAGCACCCATCAATTGGGCCTCGCCGAGGCTCTCAACTTCAGAGAGGAAGTTGGCGTCACTCTTGGCGATCCTGAGGTCAATATCAAAACCGCCTGCCCTGGTCTGGAGAACCTCAATAGTTTGCGGCGCTACATTGGGGGAAACGAGGAACACTTTTTTGCCCTTGTTGAATTTGGGCTTCGCGACGGAAGCAAGGCACATGGCCATAGCTTCGGCGGCAGCCGTACCTTCATCAAGCAGAGAAGCGTTGGCGATAGGCAAGCCAGTGAGTGAGATGGCCACGGTTTGGAAGTTGATAAGAGATTCTAATCGACCCTGGGATTGTTCGGGAGAGTATGGGGTGTAGGCAGTGTACCACGCCGGGTTTTCAAAAACGTTACGCTGGATAACTGGAGGGACAATGGCGTTGTGGTAGCTAATAAACGTCAGGCATGTCACGAGAGAAGTCAAGAAAAGCATACTTACCCCATACCGATGTAGCTCTTGACGGGCTTGTTCATAGCAGCAACTTCCTCTACTCTCCTCCTCAATTCCAACTCACTCAAGGCTCTCAGACCCTTGCCTTTCTCCTCTCTGTTTGTAAGCTGATCAATTCTGACCTGGCTGGGGATGGTGGTAGCCACAAACTCGTCAAGAGTCTTGTGACCGAGGACCTCCAGCATGGCCTGGATGTCAGCCTCGCGTGGGCCAAGATGACGAGGGAGGAAAGTGTCAAGTGGTGTGAAGACAGAAGTAGGGGCTGGGTGGAATGACTCTGAAGGTGATCTTGGATGGGGCTGGGTAGCGGTGGTGGATGATCTAGTGGGAGACGTGGAGGTCGGACGGAGGACGATCGAGGAGATTGAGAGAGAGCGTGCGAAGAGAGGCTGGTGCTGCCTCGAGAGGGGTAGCCGTGCAGCCCTGCGCAGAATGGACACGGACATGGTGAGTAGAGTGTTTGTGAGAAGAGTGGGAGGGGGAAAAGAAAAGAAGAGTGATTTATATGGGAATGCATGGTTTGTGGTTCTTGGAAAATGTGGATGATATTTTCCAACAAAATGGGCGTGTTGGAAATCGCACTGGATCGGCACTGATAAGGCTCAGGGATAAACTCAACTGCCGAATAAATAATTCCAATTCACCCGGCTATGCCACGCCAACGATCTGGTTGATCTCAGTCCCCAGTGTGCTCGCTGCTGCTGAGGAAGAGAGAGTATATATACATGCATCTATGCCACATCCGCACCTGCATCCCATACATCCACTGCTTCCATCACGACACACCTCATTCATGCCAGAGATAAGCAGCTCGGGCCTCCAGCCCCGGAAGGCCCAATTCGGACACCACCGAACCACAGACGCGTCCAGCAAGACGGAGGAGACGCCAGTTACTTTATTTCCACGGCGAAGCGAGCCCGAAATGGAAATCACAATCCTCACTTCCAATCCCAGAAAAAGCACTTCGACACTATGCATGACCAGCTGGACTACAAAAGGATGCGTAGCTGGTACTGTGAGGCTAGAGAGGACTCGCGACGGCCACTGACTAATGTACTTACACTGGGGATTGGGATGATGAACTACTAGCTCCTGCAGAAGTCGCGCGCTGAATATTACTTTGTTCTTCGCTCAGTACATGCTGCATCATATATTATCTTTTCTTTTCCCTGTGCCTCCCTCGTACCACATGTCGGCATGCATATATTGCACTCCACCTCTTGCGAAACCTTGACCATATACATTTGTCTGTAGCGGCGGATTGGAAGTGAAGATAACAATGCATCGAGATAGATAATTATTAACAATGACGCTACTACTACTACTACTATTATTATTACAAGCACGTATGACGTGTTATTAAACAGCCTCCACTTGTATTAATGTGAGCTTCTGAAGATTTCTTGGAAAGAGGACTTGTTCAAGGTGGACCGGTGTTTATTACTCCAACTACGACACTCATCTTTCCGGTTAGACATTCTCGCAAAATGGGTAGACAAAGGAGGAAGAATAGGACTCATCTTAAAGGCCCCACCAAGGGTGAAACAGAGGTAAGCCATACCCTTTCGTCTCCGTCTATTCTCGTTCTCTAACTTCAATTTTGTACCACAGGAGAACGTCCCCAAATCCTTTGTTATAAAATCCGGCCATGTCACCAAATCCATCTCCCAACTCGTACGAGACACCCGAAAGATCATGGAGCCTAACACTGCTTCTCGTCTCCGAGAACGTCCCAACGCCCGCTTAAGAGACTACCTCACCATTGCTCCTTCCCTAAAAGTTACTCACCTTCTCGCTTTCACCTTGACCGATGCTGCCAATGTTCACTTGCGAGTCGCCCGTTTCCCGCAGGGTCCCACTATGACATTTAGGGTGCAGAAGTATAGTCTAATGAAGGACTTATTCAACTCGGGTTTGCGAAATGTCGGAAGGAGTCCTACGGGGGAATACAGAAATCCACCTTTGGTATGTTTGCCGCTGCTACCAAAACGTTCATTATATACTAATGCGTTTCCATATTTAGCTCGTATTGAACGGTTTCCAGCAACCACAAAACGGGCCCGCGCTTCCTCAACTTCGACTGATGAGCACCATGTTCCAAGGTCTCTTCCCTCCTATCCAAGTTGAAAAGGCAAGTTTCATATGATTTTATTTCCAGTGATTTCTAACATATCTGAACCAGTCTGCTCTCCCCACCTTCCGTCGAGTTCTCCTCATCTCCTACTCTCACGTCACCGGATGTATTTCTTTCCGCCACTTCACCATTACCGTCCGACCCCATGGTGTCTCTCGACGAGTCCGCAAACTCCTTTCTTCGACTGCAACATCAGCCAATCCCACTTCTTCGAGATCCCGCAAGGCCGTCGATTTATCGAATACCGACGACATTGCCGACTATCTTCTCCGTCGAGCCGGTTCTGAAACCTCGGGTGCGTCCACCGCAGGATACGACAGTGCCTCTGAAACAGAGGCGAGCGAAGCTGAAAGTGACACCAATGCTGTCGAGCTTCCTGAAGATTATGTCGGACGAGGTAACAAGAAGGGCGAGCGGAAGGCCGTCCGATTGGTCGAGACTGGTCCCAGAATGGAATGGAGGTTGATCAAGGTCGTTGAAGGTCTTGTGGGGAGTAAGAAAGGAGAGGGTGAGACAGTGTTCCACGAGTTTGTGCACAAGTCTGCCAAGGAGGCGAATGCACAGGCTCAAGCACATGAAGAGAGGAGGAAGGCAAAGGAAGCAAGACGAGCGGAGCAAGCAGCGAATGTCGCAAGAAAGAAGGCTGAAAAGGCCAAGAAGAAGGGCAAGGCGGTTGATGGTGGCGAAGAGGATGAGGACAGTGACAGCGAGGAGGAGCCCGATATTGAGGGTTTGTCAGATATTGACCCCGAGGAAGAACTCGAGAGAATTCGAGAACGCAAGGTCGGGTTCCAAGACGAAGGCGATGATGAAGATTTTGAGTATGAAGATAGAGGAGCGAATGCGGATGATGAGGATGATGATGATTGGGGAGAAGATGTTGGTGCCGGAGAAGGTGATGTGACCTCTGATGAAGAGGAGAGCAGTGAGGATGAAGAGGTTAAGCCGCCCCCCAAGAAGAGGGCAAGTGGGAAGCGCAAGTAGATGTGTATGATATGATGCATTTTTACCCTTTATTTGGAAAAAAAAAAAAATACGAGATAAATTCCTGTGAATGATATGAGAAACCAAATATGTCTATCGACTATTGTAGAGTTATTTGGAAAAGTAAAAAAGAAGCTTGGTTCCAACACGCTTCCTGTACTCCACGTAGTCGTTCCCAAAGAACTTGACGAGCCACTTTTCCTCGTCTGTATACCTGTTAGTTCACAGAAACAACGAAGGCTTGATAGCTACATACCAACGATACGAGCCGAAAAGAATTTGTTGAGGACAACCACAAAACCAAGAGTTGACACAATGTTTCCCAGAAGAAGTTGAGTTGCCACAGCCCAGTAGAAGAAACCAGCATAAGAAGGGTGTCTCGACCATCTATAAGATCCTTTAGCTAAATCATCGCATTTTTCTAACGTCGTGCAAACGAGAAAATACTCACGAATAGAGCCCGTGGGTGACAAGCATGTGGTCGTCGTGCTTTTTGCTCTTGACGATATGGGAGAATGACTGCGCAGCTTGAATCATTGCCATGCTACGGATACCTTGTGCAACCACCATGCCAAGCGTCACTAGGTTCTCTAGGTCAGCCCCCTTTACCCCTGATTGATGTCTAATGGGAGTGGCCTTACCGAGAGTGAGCCAAGGGAAAGAACCCCAGAAGGTGTTCCACTTCCCAGGGAAAAGCCATGAAGAAATAAAGTATTCTGCTAAGCCTATAGCATGAGCATAGTGGTACTGTCTGCCGTTGTTCAATAAGAAAGCTAGACTCTATCAGCAACAGCTTCCGAAATCCCATCATAAATTTGACTTACCGTCCACGCTGAGCTTTTGAGGATTCCAACCAGCTGTGGTAAAAAATTCCATTAAATGGAAGATACACATTGCGCCTAGGTATATTCCCAGCTGCGGTCTTGCCCAGGACCCAGCGAAGACATTGAGTAACGTTTGCGAGGCGAGAGCAAGGGAGCTACCCCCGACTGCACCAAGGACGGCAGCGATTAGGGCGACAGCAAAAACAGTGTTAGGGATAGACCCGCGTGGATCGTATTGATCTGTTTTTGGGAGAGACAGGGGGCTCTGGGAGGTTTGGTCTGACATTGTGGGTCGCTGCAAGATGTTCAAAAACGGAAAATGCATTGCCCAATGGTTTTTTGTGTTGTCTTTTGAGAGAACAATAGGACATTGATCCAAGGGGCCCCTTAATCTTATCGTGCGCGCCTGAAAATTAGCTAGGCCCCACTTTATAAACCTATGCCTAATAATTGGAGGCCTTCATCTCGCGCCTATTAACTGTTTTCCTCGTCCCCGTCCGCTTGACTTTTCCGCCCTCAATCAATGTATACACCTCCGTACCCCATTCATCTTTAGAAATACGCCCCCTGTACTATTATTTAATCGTGTATACAGGGGCTCAAACTATCGTCTACAATTTTAAGCGTCGTGAAAGACCCAAAAATGGATTCGCAACCTACAGTCAGTCATCTTTCGCTCCGTCACAAGCAGTCATCGCTAAACTATCTTCGCTTTCCGCCCACATCTAGCATTTTCAACTGCGTAGTGTGGTGCATGATGCTTTAGAAACTCGTCAAGGGCAAATTAGGTTTGTTTTATGTTATCCAAACATATTATTATTGGATGACTGACGTCTGAGGCGTTATATAGCGATCTTACAGCGCAACATGAAGGATCTCTCAAGCAACTGTTTCTAATGTTCAAGCCGAGGAACAACATGCTGGATAGAGAATATGACCATCAAGCTATTCAAGGAGGAGACGAATCTCTAGAAGGTTTTGATGAATGGAGAGAAAAATATACGCTTGGAGAAGGGTATGTTTCTGTCTACCAAGAAGAAGCTTTGGTTGATTTTGTGGATTAGGTCCTCTGTCAATACAATATCCATACCAAATCTCCCGCCCATCTCACCACCAACAACAACAGTCGACTACCCGGATGAGCCATCTGTAGATCTCCCAACGGCTGCATCATCTTCGACTTCAGCTGCCAGACCGAACCCAATCCGAGACCCCAGTCCTTCCACTATCGATTCCCCTCTCACAACTGCCCCTCTTGGCACCTCAATTCCGAGACTAGTGGACGACGTAGAAGAAGAGCCTACGGTAAACATGTCCCAGATCCAACCACGTCCATTCGTTCCGCGCGATTATACACCTCCACCAGAACTCGATGTCCCAGAATGGGTTCCACTCGATAACTACCGCCCTGCAGCAACTCCTACCACACCTCCTCAACTTCTTATGCCGTTGACGTCCGCCTATGCCACTGAGCTTCCGCCACTTCCACTTCTCAACTCAATATCAAGCAGCACGTCCTCTCGTCGACGCAAACGCACAAACTCACCACAACCGGATATGTTCAAGCTTCAAGCCACATTCTCCCTCAATCCTCTCAGCTCAGCATTGACCCGCTCGTCCAAATGTGTTTTAACATGTGATTGGAAAGTTGCCATGGATGAAATGAGGCATGTACGAGCGATGGAGCGTATTGAATCCAAAAAGGCGGAGAACCGATGGTCCCTTCGACAGCCCAAAAAGGCAAGGGGTCCAGGCGTACCAAAGTCCCATTGGGACTATATGCTCGAGGAAATGGAATGGATGCGCACCGATTTTGCCGAAGAGCGTCGGTGGAAGATCGTCGAGGCGAGGGAGTTCGCATATCAAGTCGTAGAATGGCATCTGGCGAGTCCTGAGGAAAAGAAGTCTCTGATGATAGGAGGTCGAGGCTGGGGAGAGTGTCGTAATGTTCCGATACCAGGACATTCGGGAAAAAGGAAGGAAGTCACTGTAGAAGTGGAAGCTGAGGACGAGGATGTTGAGATGCTGGTGGGACAGGAGGGAGAGCTGGATGGAGAAGGAGAGGCGAACAAGGTATTGGAGTCAATAGATGAGATGAGGGATAATGAGAAGGAGAAGGAGAACCAGCCGGAGGATCCTAGAGAAACTGTCGGTATAA
>NC_026755.1:342310-364810 GCF_000149245.1 Cryptococcus neoformans H99 | reverse complement strand
CCCATCATTCTGTCATCGTCGATGATCATTGGACGATTTCAGCACGAACCACCAGCAAACATCACTTACACGTGTCACAACTCACAACTCACACTTACCAATTACTTTAATCGTCCAGCTCTCAGGCTCATATTGGGAGACACAAAGATAGGAAAACGATCACCCACTTACGAGGTCGGATTAAATTGCTGCATGTATAAATTACAAACAACAGCTTTATACGGCCATGTTCATTGCTTATTGCATCTCACACGTCCGCGACCGACACAATCCAGTTTAACTTCTAACATACAATCTCCCTGCCCCGTTAATGGTAGCTCGCCAGTATTGCAGCTATTAAACGGGCTGCTTCTGTTGGGTCTCGTAGCCTCAATACTTCAGAATAATGTAAAGAGCGTGGATGATACCTATAAGAGAAGTGTCAACGCGTTGCTTGAACAATGCTTCTTTGGCACCCATCGACAACAAGCAACTGTGGCTGCAATATCTTTTGCAATCGTCACGGCATATCTCTCCCTGGCCTAGTGGCAAGAGAAAAGACATTCCCATCGTCCAAACAATGTCTGCAAGTCACATGACTTACCAGGAATGTAACCAAGGATGGTCAAAAGGATCTGCTTTACAGTCAGTATTTATAACAAAGGTAATCTTCCGCAACTCACGTTGATTAGGAAATCAGCATTGCATCCTCGCTCAAGGAATACACCAAGAGGCTAAGTAAATGTCAGTACCACGCCCACATTCGCTTCATATTCTGCAGAACTCACAGGCAAGATGATTGCCAAAATGATCTTGAAGATGTCTGAACAAGTGAAAGCCATTGTAAAAAAGCTGGTTGTTGGGTGTTACGTGTTCTTGAGAGTTGAAACGAGGTGTGAATGGTCAGAAGAAAGAGTTCCAAGACAAGATCAAGAAGGCGAAGCTTTTAAACGCGGCTGCCGCAAAGCCATGGTTGGCCCCAGAAGCTGTGATTTGTGACGCGGTTACGTCATTTCGAGGCGGCGCAGAAGCTGATGACATGGAGCTTATTTGCTGAGGTTGAGAGGTGGAGGTGTTGTCTGCGATCTGCGAGGAACGAATCTCCGGTTGTCTCAGTCTCTCGCTCCTGCTTACGTCGTGCTGCTTTGCCTTTCTCTTCTGGGACCTCCATGTTTATATCGTCAGGGGAAACGCGTAGGATGGCAGATATGGCAGGTGACCATTACAATAAGACTACACTTCTGCAGCTGCAGACTCTGCAAAGAAAGGCAAAGGGTGTAGCAGCAAGGAGGGAATGTCATTTAATTCGTTTCGTTCGTGAATGCGTGTCGTAAGAATCTGGACATGGTGGCAATTGCCAAAAGCATCTAATTTTAGCTTCTTTGTTGGTATGTTCATTGTAGTTTTGTATTTCCTCAGTTCTCTTTTTGCGCTGCTCAGTATGTTGTCAAATACTCTCGACAGGCCGGATGGTTTCGCTTTGCTTTTTTCCTCAAGTATCGCATCAGTGTAACCTCCACGTTGAAGAAAGATCAACGACTTTATTAGTTCGATCGGACATTTGGAGGAAAATGGAAGGTACGTTAGAGCTGACGGTTGACTGTTGTACACGCTTTGATGGGAGTAACAGTATTTTGGTCGGCTTGAAAGAGTTTCACTGCTCCGTCCCTTTTCGCAGAAAAAGAAAATGGATGAGCAAAAGTCGTTGTTGATGTAATACATAGACTATGGCCGGCGAGACATGATGAGGAAGATGCTCAAGACGGGAATATTGAGCAATTCGTAATATAGTAATCCAAATGCGTATCTTTTGACGATATGTACTCATGTGCTTCACCGACATAAGCCATCCACGGCACGACAGGGATCGTCCAGTGCATTGCACCCCAGCTACGTTTTGTCCCGTTCCACTATTATACACGGGGGCTAAACACGGCGATATTAATCGTTTAGCGGCAACCGGACCGCTGTTGACATAACCAAGATCCATCCGAGTAAGATGTGCATACAAACAGCTCTAATCTTCTTCACTCTCCACGTCCATATCCATGTCCATTTCTTCTTCGCCCTCCGCGTCATCATCACCGGCCTCCTTCCCGTCTTCTTCATCCTCCGTGTCAACATATTCTCGGCTCTTCTTTGATGGGCCTCCTTTATCTTTCCTTGCACGTTTTCTCTCCCGCTCACGTTCTTCTATCCTCCTTTCCGCTTCCTCCATCTCGTCAAGTGATTCCTCGTCATCCGTGAAGCCCTTTCTCTTCTTATTCTTGCCCTTGCCCTTCTTCTTCTTGGAAGGATAGTCGTCCTCGTCCGAATCAGAAACGATGAAACCATCATCGTCATCGTACTCAATCGATTCTCTCTCCGGTTTTCTTCTTGGCCTCCTCTCGTCCGCCGAGAATCCAACATCAGACTCACTGTCTGAGTAACCAATCTTCCTGGTCTTCTTGCCCTTGCCGAGGCCAGTTTTGCTAGAAGTTCTCCGTACTGTCGACTTGGCACCCTTGATTGCTTCTCTGTTTGGTGCGCTCTTCAGCAATAACGCCTGTAACGCTTCCTCGTCCTGAGTCTCTTCCAACATCTTCATTTTAGAGTGCTTGGTGTGCTGCTGTCCAACATGTTTCACAAGTTCGAGATATGTCTTGCTAGTCATACTTGTCGGTAATAAGCTCAATTGGCCCGCAATAGGTCGTTCAGTGACAAGAACTCGCTCAGCGGCAGCACCAACACAGAGGAAGGTAGTAGAGGAATTGGTGGCGGGTCTGTCGTCTCTCTTGGGAGCGGGTTTAGGATCTGAAGGTCGGGCAAGGGTAGCACCCTGGGATGGAGCAACATCATAAAAGTCGTCACCAAGCTGAAGAGTAACGGACCCATCGGACCATCGGAGCATTCGAGCATTACTTTGACGAACCTGTTACGAGTTAGCATGGTTTTCAGCTATGCCATGTAGACTTACGGGCTCGCCGTCAGGTCCAGTCACCCATCTCCATCGAATGGTATTCTTAACACCAATCATCATGCTCTTAGCAGCAATAGGATCGGTGGCTCCATCTATAGGTTCTTCTTCTTGTGTCGCGCGATACAAATCAGGATCAAAGGGTTTAGGATCGAGATTGACATAAGCTGGGAATTTCATTTGCCAGACCTATCAATCGTCAGCTGCATTTTTTATTGATTAAACAGTAACGCACCTTGCCGTCTGTCGCCGTCATATGGGGCCACTGAGGAATGGGCAATGTGACGACGTTCTGCCTTTGGGGTACTGCTTCGTCTTCTTCGACGTATTCTAAAGGATGTGGCGATCTTGAACCAGACGCAGATGTACCGGTTGAGCGCCTTCCTATTTGAACTTCATCCTCTTCAGCATCATCGCCGAACTAGTCGATATCAGTGACGTTACGGAAGTAGGTAATAGTTGACGAACCAAATCGCCAACGTCCTGCTCTTCATCGTCGGATTTATGAGATAATTGAGGCGAGGGTGACTTTTGAGGTGCTGGAGAGTTCCTCCTGCTTCCCTCCTCATCTCCAAACAGGTCAGCTGCTGATTCCGAATCTGACATTGTATGTATAGTTGATTATTGCTGCTGTATATGGCAGCCGCTGGTTATGAGGGTTCGGTTGTGGTTGTATCGCGTCTTGCGGAAAGTGCCACACGCGGGTATTCGGCGTTTTCCGGGCTTGAGCTCTTCCGTCTGGTGTTGGCCCCTGGGCGGCCGTCGTAGTATTCTCCATAACCTCTTACAATCTACAACAACCATACGCTCACCACTCACAATGGCCTCTCGATTCGCTATCAAGTCCCTTCGATCAGCGGGTGAGTGCACCTCCCATTACAACCAGAAGTCGCCCACAAGGCTCCAGAACAATTGCCGAGTAGAACCGACGTGTAGTCTTGGAGAGTGTTCGGCCGAGCATGAGGATTGCATGATGGTGAAAAATGATAGGAGCTGATTCATTTATGTGTCCAATAGCTATCAGGCCCGCGGTTGCCCCCCGTGCCGTGGTTGCTCAGAGGTGTGTAGAATGTTTGGACATCGAGTGGGACACGTATACTGATGTGTCGCCTGTTTAGTGCCCGATTCCTCGCGACTCGTCAGTCTAGAAATATTGGAGAAAATGCGTATGAATGGAGCTGATGAAGTGTCTCGCATGTAGAGCCCACCCCCGACGAGAAGGCTGCCTCCATCATCAACTCTGTCCCCAGCTCTTCTCTTTTCACCAAGACTGGAGGTGTTCTCCTTGGTACCGGTTTGACCGCTGCTGCCGTCTCATCTGAGCTCTACGTGAGTATTCGGCGATTGAAAGTGATAGATGGGACATTAGGGTGTCTGGAGATGAAAAAATGAGGGAATTTGGATAGCGAAATTGGGATGGAGGGATTAGGAAGAACCTTGGACTGACTACTACCGCGTAGGTTGCCAACGAGGAGACCGTCTTGCTCGTCGGTTTCCTTGTCATTGCTACCGTCATCGGCAAGTCTGTCTCTGCCCCTTACGCCGAGTGGGCCAAGGGCCAGATCGAAAAGGTCAAGTCCATCCTCAACTCTGCCCGTGAGGAGCACACCCGTGCCGTTACCGACCGAATCGACTCTGTCGGCCAGCTCAAGGAGGTCGTTCCCCTCACCGAGTCTCTCTACGCCGTTGCCAAGGAGACCAACCAGCTCGAGCACGAGAACTTTATCCTCGCTCAGGAGAATGCCGTTAAGGCCGAGCTCAAATCTGTCCTTGACTCTTGGGTCAGGTACGAGCAGCAGCAAAGGGAGGCCGAGCAGATTGCTCTTGTCAAGACTGTTCAAGCCAACGTCGAGGCTGAGCTTGCCAAGCCCGCTTTCAAGAAGCAGCTTTTGGAGGAGGCTTTGGCCCAGGTTGAACGTGAGTCTTTCGTGTCAGATACGCCTTGTATGTGGGTTGACAGAGTCTTGCAGAGATCGCCAAGAGCAAGGCTATCTAAATGGGTGGATAGTAGATGGAAGGAAGAGAAAAAAGGTGCTGCAAGTTGGCGGATGTTAGTAGACTTGCTCACACAAAATGAAATCCGTGGCTTTATTTTGGTCCGTCAGGAGCTAGTATGAGGACCGCCCGTCGTAAGAACATGTGCAACCAAAAGAATACAAACAGTGGCCAACCTTTTTTGCTTACAACGAAAGGTTTTGTTCCACAATTCAAGGCTGATCAACCTTTACTGCAATACAAATACATCGCGTTACTAATTGCTACACTTCTCAACTTGTCATTGTCTCTCTCTAATGCTTCAGTTGCTGCACACCAGTCCTAAATTCGTCCGCACCCTTGGAAGTGACCTCTGCTGGCCTTTCGCCTCCGGCTGTTGACCTCTGGGATGCGGCGGCTGGATCTCGTCCGGCAATCTGCTCTCCAATATTGTCGACGAAAGAGTTGATGTTGCCCCGAATGCCCTCGCCTGTGCCTGTAGGGAGCAATCAGTAAATTTCAACGGTCATGCATAAGCAGCGATCAAAACATTGAACACACATACCATGGAAGACTAAGCCGAAATTAGTAACTATTAAAACAAACACATGCCAAATTCTCATAAGAAGGGCTCACCATTCCATCCACCTTTGATTTTATCTCCAGCAGCTAGTATCATCGCATCAGAGAAACTATTACGCCAGTATCTGATTCTCGACTCACTCTGAGCAGCATTGGCACCTGCACTGCCATCTGCTTTGGAGCCGGCAACATAGGTATGACCCTTCTGGTCGACACCGGAAGTACCGGCAGAGTAGGCGTTTGTGTTGGATGCTGACATTTGGCTTGAGAATGAATGGACTGTTTGTTATGGGCAAAAAAGATGAAAATATTCGTTGGGTGTCAACTGAAGGAAGTGAAGCAGAAGCAGGAAGAAACGTATGATCTTTTTAATCTTTATATGAATATTCGAACAGTACGCACTTCTATTACCATATTTAAGAGAGGTGCGTCATCTGGCTGCTAGTGTGATACGAGTAAATGAACAGGAAGAGCCTTTTTGCGGTGCCACCGCTCGCCGCTCTTCTTCGTCGCACCACCCCCTTTACTTGTGCAGTGTGCAGTGGGCTCAAACGCCGGGTGGATGCCGCATCATCCGGGCTAAAAAGAAGCAAGAGAGCCAGGGACCTCAACAGCTGTTCCGCCACCTCCATCAGCACCATTTCCTCCGTCCATCGGCGGACGTCCTACACCATTCGTCCATAAGATGGCCCAAAAAGGGGCCTATGACGTCAGTTCACAACAAATAATGCAGCTCGTGATAGTCACGTTCACCATTCGTCGCTGTGCTCTCATTGAAACAGAGATCACGCACCTCTTATGCATCCATGAGCCACGCATCAAAGTATATGAGGAACATCTTTAATATTTAAAACAGCAATGGCGATCCCCCTTCCAGACACATCATCAATCCCTTCGCACGCTTTGGACGCCCTTCAAGAAGACGCCCTTCTACCGATATGTAAAACTTGTGGAACGCAGTATCCTTCTCCTCGTGATGATTGTTCGTCAATAATTCCATTTATAAGCTCTTCTGTCCTCCTCTGTCTACATTCAAACATCTAACAGAAAGTTCTTCAGGTCCGATATGCGAAGATCCCAGGCAATGGGTCCCAGCTAGCGGTCAGGCGTGGACATCGCTCGCCGATCTGGGATCAAAGTCCAAACACTCACTTTTGCCTGACAAGGAAGACGTTAGAATCTCCCATATTATCACTGAGCCAGCATTTGCCATTGGCCAAACACGTGAGCTTTGTCATCTTTCATACCAAAAGGCGAATCATTGATGAGAAGCTAGCGTTTTTGATAGAAACTGCAGGAGGATCATATATTTGGGAATGCTCAGCATTTCTTTCACTGGGACTCATCGGACATCTGTCGGAGCTTAAAAAACCTCTAAAGGCTATGGCAATTTCTCATCCTCATGTAGATAGCATTCCTGTCAAGAGTATCCGCTCGAGCGCTGATTGTGGTCTTCTAGTTCTTCTCCTCGTCTCTGACGTGGTCACGCGCCCTCAACATTCCACTCTATATCTGTGCCGCTGATAAGGAATGGTATAGTCGAATCGAAGACCTCAAGGACAGCGACGACGTGAGGTTCTGGTCAGGAGAAGTGGAACTCGGTCCAGGGGTCAAGCTTGTTCAGTGCGGGGGGTGAGCAGATTGCTTCTTCACGCTGATGGTAGTTGACAAATGGTGCTCTTCAAGGCATTTCCCCGGATCATGCGTTTTTTACTGGGACCGCCTCTCCGAACCCCCTCCTTCTTCTTCCGATCTCCCTACTAAACCAACTCCTGTATCCGGCATAATCTTTACTTCTGATACGCTCATGGTACAGCCTAATCAAACTCACTTTACCTTTGCATGGTCTATACCCAACATGATTCCCATGCGTCCTAAAGCTGTCCTGAGGATTAAGGAGAGTTTGAAGGGGATAGAGTACAGCCAGGCGACGAGTAGCTGGCCGGAAAGGTGGATTCGTGAAGACGCCAAAAAAGCGTTGAATGAGAGTGTTGTACGATATCTTGGGGCCGAAGGGTGGAGATTTGAAGGGGATAGCTTGATAGAGCTCGTCACCCAATAGTTCATCGTCTTTTTCTCCGATGTAAGCAAAGTAGGTCTTGGAATTGAGATCCTGCTTGGGATAAAATTGGGACGGTGAGTCGGTGTCAGCGTTGTCAGGTCGTGTGCCTATGTATCATTCGATTAATCAAGGTTATTGAGAAGGATGAATGCAATCGTTATGAATTTTGACTTGTCCTGCCTAACAGAGTCTTGAATAAGCAAGCATAGGTAGGGCGAGTCCAATCATATGCATGTTCTCTCTTTCTTTGCATTGGTCTTCTCTTTCTTCCATTATTCTACTGCTAGTCGAGACATAAGTATCAGGCTCACTAAAGAGAAAGAATTTGATTCCGCCGCTATCATGACGATCTGCTTGTCTGTTGTGCCGTCTGTCGTCCAGTGGCCACTCACAACAAACAGCAATCGCAAACTCTCCAATCCCCCTGCCCCATACGCACTCTACAATTCCCGAATCATACACATATTGCTTCAATCACAATGTCGGGCTGGATGTCCTACTTCACAGGTCGCAAAGACACTCGAGAATCAGCTCGAGATGCCATTGTCGGCCTGCGCCAACAGTTATTGATGCTCGAAAAGAAGGAAGAGTTTTTGCAGAAGAAGATCGAGGAGGAAATGAAGAAGGCGAAAGCTAATGCTACAGGCAATAAGAGATGTGAGTTTCGTTTGATTAATTTGAGCGACATCGCCGGGTTTGAGGATTTGGCCAGCAGGAGCGAGCGGAACATGGACAATGAAAACGCAAGGGGAAGGCGATTATTTGTGATTTGGAAGACAAGCGCTACACAGGGCCAAAGGATCTGGAGGCCTTAAGATTATGCTGCTGACGTTGTCTTTCGGCAGTGGCTATGGCGGCTCTTAGACAGAAGAAGGCACACGAGAACGAACTTGATAGGATCGCTGGCACAAGGTTGACCCTTGAGACTCAAGTGAGTGAAGATTAATTTCATGGGCCGGATCCAAAGTGACGTTTATTCCCTCTCGATAGGTGAACGCTATAGAGTCAGCGAATTTGAATGCGGAGACAATGGTGGCAATGAAGAAGGGTGCAGATGCTCTCAAGGGTATCCACAGCAATCTGTGCGTCTGTCGGGAATAATCAATGACTGTGAGACAGAACGCTTATGTTCATTACAGCACTGCCGAGGGTGTCGACGCTACAATGGACAAAATCAGGGAGCAAATGGACCTTACCAACGACATTTCCGATGCCATTTCCAACCCCGTGGGCATGGGTATTGTTCTAGACGAGGTAAGACAGTGGTATGCGTTTTCTGAATTACTGCTCATCTCACACGTGTCAGGATGATCTCAAAGAAGAACTGGATGCTCTCGAACAAGAACAGCTCGATGACCGGCTTGCGGGGGCAGATCGTGTCCCAAGTCACCTTCCTGCGTCCCCCGTTGGGCAAACGACGGGACGTAAGTCCTTCTTTTATTATTCACCCGGTAGTCTGGGAATCGCTGACTGTTATAACTTCGTAGGAGCTGCAGTGGAAGAAGATGAGGATGACGAAGAAGCCCAGCTTCGTAAACTCCAAGCCGAGCTTGCCATGTAAAGTCTCGTCTTCTATACGGACCATAGCCACCCCCTCCGCATCAATCCTCACGGCGCTTCTTGCATCCATGCTGCCCTATCCGTCTTCCCATCTTTCACGATGTTGTTTCCTTCCTGGTTTGAGTGGTCTTCTGGCTCTTCCATATAGAGCATGTAATAATATATCACGATTTGCACATGCCGCTGAAGTTGTCGCGAAATAAAGTCACATACCATATATAATTACAGTTACCTGGAGGGCGTTTACTCCCGGATTTGCATTGAGGAATATATAAAAGAATAAACTAATAACGGCCCCTTGACTCTAATACCTCTGTTGGCTCTACTCCGATCCTAGCTCTATTCTGAAATCTTCCAACGGAACCGTCACTGGGCGGTGGGGGCGTAAGCGGAAACAATGATTGCCTCCGAGTGGGCGTCAGTCCTCCCAGCCCCATCCCCAGCTGGCCGTTGCAGTGGTCAAGAATTTAGGCAATGCAATGATCTTCAGATCGAGCTTGGCCATATCCGTCTTGGTTGATTCTGGAATTATGGCGCATGGTACAAGTCGCTCAGCCTCGAGGGAACATTCCCTGTTGCAACTAGGATGGGCTAGCCAAGGATCATCGACATCCAGGCCATGAACCTCAAGAGCCGTCTCGCGACGAACCCAGGCATTTTCGACCGACTCTTCGGGGACGACAAACAAAATTTCCCCTCTGCGTGTCCGGTAAGGGTACTTGTGGCCTTGTATCACTACTCGCGCCCCACCGTGAGTTTTGAAGAACTTATCAAAGTCACATCCTCCCTGGTGACCAGCGCCGCCGCACATCCTGCACTGCAGGGCTTGTTTTGGCGCGAACAACGGATTGTTGCGCATCGCCCTCGCACGCTGCATGGCTGTCATCGAGACAGGGCTACTTAGCATGGGAGATGGTTCGTCAACGGCCGGGAGGTGCTGCGCGTTGGCACCCTCGAATAAATCGTCCAACCCAAAGGTGGGGGGACAAGGCGTGGTCGCGACCTTCAAGGAAAGCTGTCCCGTTTGAAATCTGGCAAGGAATCGGGGGCGATACCGTAAGTCGCCAATGTCTGGGTGCTGAGATCCAGATGAAGAGCCTCGAGCTCTTGCAAAAACCAAGGTTGGACCAAGACGGTGGTTTCGTCAATGGTAACTGGCACAGGTGTCATTGGAGGGTAAGTCATTTCGACATCGTCCGTCTGAGTTGCGAGAGCTGCGTCGGCGGGTGCAACAGGAGACTCCGGGGTAGCAGTGGTTGTGATATCAGACATAGAGGGCAGTACACCGGTGGCAATTCTCAGGTAAGGTATGAGGGTGCTCGGGGTGCCGGATTCTGATGGGCACCTTATATGCAGAATCGATTCTACCGAAAGACTGATGAGGTAGAGCAGTACCTACGCCCGTGATGATTTGCCTCAGGACAGCGGACGAGACCCCATATGTAGCGTCAAGGGTGGATTAGTCCCAAGCACGAGGACTCCCCCCGCTATCGGGATTATACCCTCCCGTAGGGATGGTGGTTATGTGGCGGAAAGGGTGTTGTAGGTGTAGTAGGCGGCAGTAGGCAGATGTAGTAGGCGGCAGTAGGCAGGTGTAGTAGGCTGGCATACACTAGTAGGTACCGGGGTATAAGTGTAGCTATGTAGGGTGAATAGCTATGTGAGGTCTGCCTAGCAGTACTGGGTGTAGCCTTCTGGCTTGCTATGGATAGTGCTCTATGAGCTAGCTATATGCTCCGCTCCTTCCTCGTTGTCTCTCTCTCTCTCGCTCTCTCTCTCTTCGCTCCTCCTTTTCCTTACGTAATACCCAACTCCTGTACCGAACGACCGGTAGCACTACACCGTCCATGCTACTCCTCCCTATAACTTTCTTTTCATCACATCTCTCAAGACTAATCGTTCCCAATCTATTACCAAAACCACCTATCATCCCTTTCGCACCCAGGGTATCCACCCCCACGACTTCAACATAGCCTAGCGACTCATATGTGGGCACAGCGAATGAACCGACCCGCTCTGGAAAGCTCGCTCGCCCATCCATACTCAAAAGCCTTTCAGTTCTTCTATCACGCATCGACACAATTCCATTGGTGCTTCCGCCTCCAGATGCCTGCCCTCGGATAACACAATCAACCTCGAATGTTCGCTGTTGAAGCTCTGACAAGTCAATGCTATCCACGACCAAGCCGGCTGTGTCCCATGGTGCGGTCATGTCTACGCTCCAAACCTGCCATTGCGCATCGTCAATGCCTTCCCGTCCTCTTCTAACACCTGCTAGCACGTCTCCATCGAGTATCGCCCAACCGCCATCGCTCGCGCCTTGAGCACTGATGCCCCCTAGAGAGGTTACTTCCATATCACCACTTGGTGAAACCAGGCCGCTACCTCCGCCTATGTTAGACAAGGCAGAGCGATCGTGTGGAGAGGATATTATTTTGAGAGAATCATCTTCTCTATGAAAGTTACTCGATCGGCGAGCAGAGCCGTGAGAGGACAGTGGAAATTCTCCATTCGAGACAGGAGAAAGTAGGGAGGTCGACTTATGAGGGGATGATCCAGGTGTAGGGCGTTGACGAAACGTAACAGGAGGGACAATAAGAGTATTGGGCTTACTACGCTGTGGCAAGTCCGAGCGATGCATGAGAGCAGGAACATCATCGGCAGACGACACCCGTCGTGTACAACGACAGAACGTGGGGATCGAAGTACGAGGCGCGATACGATCAATGGACACTTGGGACGAAGTTGACGAGACGACTGCGTAACCCTCCGCAGACTGAAGGCCACACCCTAAACACTTCATGCTTGAAGGCCTTACAAGTTGGAGCTTGCGCACACCTTCTACAGACGAACCTTGCGGCATCAATTCCAGCTGGCCGTGAGATTCATCATAGATCGTGATATTACCAGAGCGATGGCCAACAGCAAAGACGCCAGGCAACTCGGCGTTGAGGGGTGAAACGGCAGTAATACGGTCTTCGCCGGGGAGATCAGCAATAAGAGAGGACGATTCCCATCCGAAAGTAGATTTTCGCCAAATGTCAATGTCGTGTTGTCTAGCGATTAAGATGCTTAAGGAACCGCCAATATTTCTCATAAAGAGGACTCGACAAGAGGAATAGGCGCCCTTATCCTGTGCAGGAATGATCACCTTGGCGCCCACCTCGCTTATAGCCACAACGGTACCGTCTCCATATCCGACCATGACAGAAGTTGCCTTGCGCGCTTCATCCACCGTCGGCTCATTAGCCGTAAAAGGGTCATCGACACTAGGGGCAATTTCATCGAATGTTATCCCCAAAATCTTCGCGGTGAAAGTTTGCTCAGCCCTCCGAACTTGCAGAGGCACAATCGCACCCTCTCTGGGCACTTCCCATATCTGTAACACCGCCATGTTGGTACACACGGCAACATGCTGACCATCCTCGCTCACAGCGGCTGCAACAATAGCGTCTCCGCGATCTAGTCCAACCGTTGGCAGAGGCTCGCGAGTTCCGCTTCCAGGGGTATCTGAAAACCTCCATAGACATACGGAGTTATCAATGGCCACTGATATAGCAATGCGTCCGTCAGAGCTCGATGCGATGAGATCCACATCGGCTTCATGGCTGCACGGTAACATTCGGGCTCGGAGACAATTGGACAAACCGCTAGCATTCTTTGCCGACCCTCGGAAGTCAGACTCATCGTCATGCGCGTCGCCCGTCCTCCCTAGTCGGTTCCGTTGAGCGTCAAGGAGATCAGAATCTTTGAGCAAGTACAACAAAAGCGCATACAAGGCGCCAGCTGTAATTGCCTGTGGAAGAACCAACACCTTGAAGATGTAGAGAAGAGCTTTCAGCCGAGGGATAAGAAGGCGGCTAGCTGGAAGTGAGAGTTTGCGAATGTCCCCTGGTCGCATAGAATGCCCGACTTTGGGAAGTACAAGTATCGAAGCGGGCGGGACTATGACATGTGCGAACGGCCATCCTTCTGGGTTGAGGGCACGCCAAAGCTTTTCCGCAGATGACAACACGGAAATTGCTTCAGGAGTACTAATAAAGGGAGACGCCGTTGGAGTGGGGACACTGACAGAAGTAGATCGCGCAGTAGGTGTGTATCCGTAAAGACTCGCAGTGGTGTTGAGGGGTAAACGATGCCGTTCAGTTAACCAGTATAGAAGCCCTACAGTAAAAAGGAGCTATATCAAATGTCTCAATCAGCCATGTTTATTGCATAAACGGAGAAGCTTACTAGTAACAAACTTCCACTTTTAGTTGTCCTAGCCCTCAGCATATTTCGCCATAGGAATCCTTGATTTTCATTCTGAGCGTCCTTTTCTCCCTTAGATTCCACCGGAGAAACCATGCCGACCTTGTTAGACGCCAAAACATCGGCTAGCTCGAGTCTTTGAGCATCGATGGACAAGACCTATGACCCGATATTTAGCATCATCCTTATGTTTATGACTTATCTTGACTTACAGTCAAGAAGAATGTGTGAAGCATGAACCAATCGGTCACGATTACAACGGCCGCAAATAGGCAAAACTCTCTAACAGGCTGAAGGTTGACACAGAGCCAGACAACACTCAGGATACCAAGATCCGTTAAGGAAGTGAGTGCAATGGTAGTTCCAACTTTGCTCAGACCAAGCCCTATTCTTACGGGAACAGAATGAGTGAAGGGTATTGAGAATATGGCCTGCGTCTAAGTTGTGTCAATGGAATCTTTTGATGCATTGATGCAGGGAACAAGCACTCACGAGGGTCGACATGTTCTCCGCACCGACTACAACGATGACGAAGGGTAAGACGTATGTCGGCAAACTACTTTCGGCATGAGGTACACCCCACCCATTCCAACCTAGAAGGGCCAAGACACTGAAAGACATAACTGATGAACAGCACAGCTGCACGACTCCAGTAAAAGCAAGACCAAATCGGGAATGGGCTTTGGAAGCATTGGAGAGTTGAACGATAAGAGTGGTGAAAAGTATAATGTAAAGAACGATAATTATCGGGGGAGGCGATGACGAAAAGATTTTAGAACGGTCAGATGAAATCGCACCAGTTAAGTTTGTTTGATGAGAAAGAGGGGATGAAGCGTACTATGTCGAAAATTAGCTTGGCTATAACAGTTCGAGAGGAGAAGTGCTTTACAGAGACAAACCACTCGCCAATTTGGTCACCGACTCTCGGTCCTTTAGCCTCCACAAATACTTCTCCTTCTACTTCTTTCGCAACATCCAACATGGCGCTCTGCCACCGTTGTTCAAATGCGGAAGTCGAATTTTGTGGCACATGGAACAACGCTGCAAAAGTGTGATAGATGTTGCCTGCGTGGGGGGACCGTCCTAAAGGTAGGCCATCCGGCGAGACCGACACTCCATGGTCGAAATGAGCGAGACCGGACATTGATATTGGTATCGCAGACTCTAAAGCGTCTGGAGAAGGCGTCAGGACATAGCAGGGCGGGGGCTCTGAGTCAACACCGTCCTCTCTGGCAGAAATCGATGATCTGAGCTGACGGACACATCTCTGGCTGCTAGAAGGAACTTGTCTTTCCCAATTTTCGGCCACATTTTGTACCAGTTCCAAGAGATGATGATCTCTCTCTTCCCACTTCCGCTCGCCATCCTCAATTTGTCGATCGAGGACGTCCTCAACGTCTGCCCATCCAATCCGCATAACCCAAACCTCATCATTTTGCCCTTCCCCTATTTCTGTTGCGCCAGGTATGGCCCTTGTTGCCGTCCATCCCTCATCTTCCCGTCCCCGAGTACCGCTGCCCCACCAACCAGCCCACGTCAAACGGGGTAGTAAAGGCGGAGGTGAGGGGAAAAGACATCCTAAAGTAGAGAAAGATAGCGGATGATCTGTATTTGTACGATATGACGATGCGGCATCATTGTCCAAAGGTGGCCAGTGAGTGTTCTGAGCGGCATGTGGGCTCGGTGGAGGAAATCTTTTCGGGAGATAGAGCGCCAGGGAAGGGTAAAACAAATTAGTCATGACAAGACAGTCAATGAGAAGTGTTCGTATCTTATACAAGTCAGCATGGCATCGCACATATATCCTTCTGTTCACCCACTTGATTTCTCGCACAATGCTCGCCAAACTTGCGGAAAGCCTCCGTAACCAACCCTTTCCTCCATCTGAGCTTTTTCGACTTGCTGGCGACCCTTCGTTTCCGCGGCGCAGATCTTAGCAACGGTCGGCAATCACTAGGTAAAGGGTTGGAATGATATTGTAACCCATTGTCCAGTCTGTGTCTTGCTCTCGGATTGGCAGAGCCAATATGGGCGGTTGATGAAGACGCGATTGCGTTTGGCGTTTCCGAAGATACGAACGACATTGCTCAAGTGGAGAATAAGTTGACGTAGACTGATGGAATATGTTTTCAAAGGTAAGCCATCGTTGACTGTGTTGCCTAACAGTTGAGGACGGATTATTGTGCTTTCCTTCTCTTCGTCCTTCCTTCCTACTTGCTTCTTGGCTTCTCGCACGATATTCCTCCCGTTGGATTCGCGCTTCTCGGCTTCGCCTTTCGCATACCGTCCGGCGTCGTCGTCGCCGCTTTTGAATCACGCGGGGTTATTAATTATTATTATTAAGTTTAATCACTCGGACGCCGCCTGGGAATTTAATTATGCACCCATTTTAGAGTCGATGATATTGGGTGATGGTGGAGGTCGGCACGACCGATATGAGTTTAAATGTATTAGTCCTACGTACGTAACAACATCGATATGTCGAACGAATAGAGCAATACACCATCACATCCAACGAACATTAGGGAGACCATTTCAGTAAAGTTTCAAGGGAAGCGAACAGCCCGTATTCCAGCTTGAACGTCAACTATCATTCTGTAACCTATGGCTAGCCCACGCTAGTTATTTCTTGAAAGCTTACGGGGTGCCCAACCAATCCTCTTGTCACTCAGTAACTTACTGACTCCCATCCATATGCCTCCTCCTCCTAGTAAGTAAATTCGCAAGGTATTAAATGGGATCGCAATGAATGTTTACTGTACAAAATAGGCCCAGAGACGTCAAAGCCACCGAAGTTCCGTACAAGGTCTTCGACTATAGTAGGAACTGGACCTCTTCCTCCTGGAAGCGTACAAGCAGGTCCGCCGGCCATTGACGTCGCGGCATCTTCTTTTCGAGCGACGGCCAATCCGCAAACATCTGCCGCCACGGAAGCATTGTCGAGCTTGGCCGGAAGCATTAGAAGGCCTAAGTTTCGAGAGACAAGTGCGGACCATAAGCAAACAACATCATGGCCAAGTCCACCTCAACCAGTCATCATTTCCATGCCTTCCGCTCCTGCCGTACCTACAAAAGGTAGCATGGAAGGGGGGGTGCTGGATCTGTCGCTCTTAAACAAAGACAGAGATAGTGTTGCCTTGCTTCTGTACACCTACAAACCTATGCTCAACAATACGGGTGCGACTGCCAACCCTGCCCATCCCTCACCCTTGCCATCCGCTGCTGCCTCTCCTAATGCTCCTTCGTCCCAAGTCATTATCAACTACGCCGCCTTGCCATGGGATGTTCAGCCAGGAGACTATCTTGAAATCCGTCAAATAAACCGAACACAACCTAAAGTTCCCACTGCTTCTACACGTATTCAGGGAATGGAGGGCGAAAGGCCAAAAAAGGTCAAAAGGCCCCCGGCTCTAGAAGATGTAAAGACTGGCAAGGGAAGAGAAGGCTATGTTTTCAGACTTGGGGAAGATAATCCTACAGCAAATATACATCAAATACAGGTACCTGACTCGGTCGCGACTGCCTTTGGTTTTCAAAACAGATTAGAGGTGGAAGTCCGGAGAGTGAGTCCTCACCTCGGTCAATCTGTTAGCAATCTGTCTAACGGGATTTAGATCCATGACAAGGAGTCTGCCCACGCGGACTATATCGAGTTTTACTTTTCCCAGTATCTTGGTCGAGCCGACATGTGGCGTCTTGGTATGTCCCTTGAGGGCACTACCCTGCATGTAGGCGAAAAGGTTTCTCTTGCTGGAGGAGCTGTTCGAGCCGAGGTTAATTTTATCATTCGTGATGAGAAATCCAAGGATGGAATCGCCAAACCCAAGAGATACTCCAGCGGCATTGTTACGGCCAAGACGAAGACCATTTTTAGAAGTAAGAGTGCGCAAGTGTATTTATTTATCCAGCTTTGTGAGGAGACCTGGCAGTTTGATGAAGATGGAGAGAGGTACGTCGAGAAAGTGGTTCATGGTGAGTCTTTTCCCTGTTTTGTACAGAACAAATCGACTGAGATGATGCCAGGTTACCTACCAGAGCTTTTTGCCCGTTGGGCTGACAAAGGTACCTCTCATGTTGTGACCATCGTATTTTTTGCGCGCATCTTTTACCGAGATGATGAGGTCGAGTACCTTCGCAAACATGACATGGTTGATATGCTGAGCCAAGACTACTCTGGCCAATGGTATAAAGATTTTTTCAAGGTCGCTGTCGACCTTGAGCGGCGAAACGATTGGATGAGCTCTCTACCTGAGATCAAGAGGCAGTTGGAACGAAGCGAAAGGGAGATACTTCTCGATTATCACCTAGGACTGCTGAAAGCCAAAGGTGCTGCTGAAGAAGAAATAAAAATTGTCGGCAAATGGTGTTTCGCCTACCAAGGTAATGTCCTCGAAGCCATCAATCTCGCTCTCAATCCTTTCGACGAGCACTATGTCGATCGTGATCTATCTCGTACCGGTCTGTCTATTACAGTCGTGACCCCAGGTACTGGCCATTTTGCGGTCGACAAGAATCTCCTACGTTTGACAACCGAAAGGATGGTCGACCACGGTATGAGCATCGACTTTGTTTGCCTTACCAAGATGCCACTACATAGTGTACCGCTTTTCAGCTACGTGTCGCATAGGCCCAAAGGACCTGTCCTGCACGAAGATGGAATAGGTGCAAAGACTAAACCCGTCGTTCCGGATTTGCTGTACTTCGACGCTGATTTGTCACAAATCAAGGACACCGAGCTTGCCGACTGTTACTGTAAGTTCTCCATGTTTGGCGTTCAAAATTTACTGATGAGTTTTAGCTCTGCCATCGTGGGTCAGTACGTCTTTCTATGCCGTAACACATGACAAGCCTTTCCGTGAAGACCGGTTTGTCGCTCGCTGCAAGATGTACGATATCCAGATGCTCGGTATCCTAGACCATAACCTTACCACTGTCACGGTTCCCCTTCTCAATGTCGACGACACACCCATGCCTCGTCGGCCGCTTACAGTCGATGATAGAAAAGCCATCAGGGACTCGTTTGATCAATCCATCTTTGATGGAATTTCTGATCTAGCCAAGATAGGATCTTCGCCTCTTGACTCGGCGCCGGCAAGTGTCACGGCTAGCTATCAGTCTGCCAGATTATTGGCCGAAAAAGCCAAAGAAAGGACCAGCTCTATGTCATTGTCGAAACCAAAAGGATCGGACATCGCCAACTCATCCCGATTATCACCGATTAAGGCAACGAGTGAACCTGATGATATTGATTTCGGCAAAAAAACGACACCCAGAAGTCCTTCTCCAGATCCATCGTCATTGTCATTGAGAAGGAGCTCAAGAAGGTCGTTATCGCCGAACAAAATGGCTCAACTCGTTCATACATCTGCCGTTGCGAACGGGTTAAACAAAGACTCGCCATCTTTACTTAAAGGTAGTCGCCCCGGATCCCCTACCGCTATGGCACGTTCCATTTCACCCGTTCCGCCTCTTCCTCCAACAAGAGAACATGACGATTCACCCTTGTCTCCTGTTGACTCTTTGCCTCTTTCTGCTTCTGTCGAGCGAAGTTCATCTCCCTCTCGAAGGTCAATAAGGTCAAATATGACCGACCGTGAACACCCAGGCTCCGGGGCGTCAACACCAAAGGGCACACCTGCAAAGAGCCTCAGAAATCAGCATAGTAAAGGTTTTATACCAAGCTGGGTACTCAACAGTTTCAAGCCACTGCTGACAACCTCCAAACCAAGTTCTGCAGTACCGGCAATGGAAAATGTGGCAAGAACAGATGTTGCAACTGGTGATGACAACAGACCCAGTTCACCTTCTCCTTCTGTTGGATCACTTAAGGGAAGACCATCGAAAGGAGGACCTAACCCGAAGCCAATCATCACACCCAGTACCCCTTCTCCTTCTCGCGGCCAAAGGCCGCTTCCCAAACCTGCGAAGATTATCCAGACACAGTCTCAGACCCAAGCGCAAGGTACACAACCTTTACCCATTGCAGCTCCCCCAGCTTCTCGTTTGCCCACGCAGAGTGAAGAAGATGCCATTTCGCGATCTCTCCGCAATAAGGGACATGGTTTATCACGCTCCCACGAAGACTCTTCTCTTCGTGCCCAAAGCAACGCCCTTGTTGAATCTTCTCGACACTTTACCATCAATCCTTGTAAGCCTTCGGCTGAAACTATCGACCGCGTTCGCGACGCCGGCGGTCGTCGATGGCGGTTCGTCCTCCCAAAGTTGACACAACAGCACATTGTTCAGTGGCCTAGCCTGATTGCCCCGGCGTGCCTGCCGTTGACTACAGATTTTTTGCCTGATCAAAAGCAGAGTGATGAGCTGTACACGACGGGAACGTATACTGTACAATGCTATCTGGAAGATGACCAGTTTTTGATCAGAAATGATGCGGCGGAGACGAATTTGGCGCTGGCAATGATGAGAGAGATGGTGTCGCAGAGACTTTCACGTAGGTTCGCTTTTGATTATTTAGATGATACATTGACAGCTGTGCGGCAGAGAACTTCCAGGTCATCGTTCAACCGCACGAATTGACCGAGCCAGAAAAGCCTCGACCAATGCCCATTCATCTCGAAAAGGACGCTGACATCGGGGTAGAATTAGTTTCAGGAGGCGCTTCTGAGGTACTCAAGAAAGGACAGGGAGCAATCTGGCTCTCATGGGCTAACCATATTCATCGGCTCTTGTTTCACCCAACAAAGCCCGAAATCGTAGTGCATTGGATGACGCGAAAGATTACACACCAAACTGAATCGGTACATTGGAAAGGACTTGTGTGGCCGAGTGGGATGAAGGGTTATCAGAAATCTTTCGCTACGTTTGCATACCCTGTGAGCGTAACGGTTCGTTGCTACGACAGTGCTAATTGAAGAACGGCAGGATGTTTCGATGAAAATTAATTATAATCACCTCGATCATCTCATCAACGGCGAACGTATCGACTTTGGACCACTTCGTTACTGGCGAACCCGCTTCATCCTCATTCCATCGGGACGTGAACCTGTCACTTTCCCTGGTCTCATGCCCAAGAACGAAAACCTCGGATCTAATGATCTTTTGTGGCTGGGAGCGCAAAAGGTGATGGAGACCCTCAATCGGTACTTGCTTAAACGACCCGAAGGCACGCCTCAACAAAGGTCCCTCAAGATTGTCGCCACCACATTTGATCCCTCGACATGTGTATTGGACGAAGAGTTGATGATGGACTTGGCCAGACAAATACATGGTGACTCGTCCGGGGATAAGAAGAAAAAACTCGAGGGTATGACCTTGGCGAACGTGGCCGAACTGATGTGCCAACCGGACAATGGTCTAGTGATTAGGACACGCTGGTGGGAATGTAAGTTTGTTTCAACTTTGTAAATGGCAATTATTGATATGCCACAGCGAGACAACATGTATCGTCTTTCAATGGTTTTGAACTGAGAGAGTGGCTACAAAATACTTTTGAGGATGTTACTAGCAGAGAGAAAGCACAAGAATGGGCGGCCGAGTTGACCAACAAGGGGTTGATTGGTGCGTGGACCATCTTGTCTGGCATACTCTTCTAACGGCTACGCAGAACATGTAACCAAGTCACATGGTTTCCTAGACTACTGGCATTTATACTATCGACTTCGAGAACCCTACAACCACATGTACAGTCACTTGGCCAAGAGAGAAGGCAAGAACAAATCGTGGTTCTCGACAAGTTCCAAAGGATCTCGTGCAGCGCCTCCGAGCTTGACAAGCTCACAAGCATCCTCTTCTACCGTTGTCGCCGCTGCCGTCGCCGATCCCAGTCAGGCTACAGCTGATCTCAATATCTCCCAGTCTGGAAAGGACTCTGTTGTCGGCGAGCAAGATCAGTCCTCACTGGCTAAGATCTACTTGAAAGTACATAAAGGCGAGCCTAAACAGGGCGGGAAAAAGAGAAAGATTATGATGACTCAGAAAAGAGTGTTGGATCTTGATCCCAGCCGAAAGAGTGACAGAGCAGAGGTGGCCATCCTGCACGCCGATGTTGTTCACAACGCGAGGAATGCGTGAGTGTCGATCGTTTGCATCCGATCCTTGGCTGACGATATTTTAGTTTTCACTTTGAGCTTAATTGGCTGGGTGTCACTGCTGCTCTTTTGGAGGAATTGCGTCAAAAACTTTCCGCCCAATCGGAACGCTATGGCCTTCGCTTTGTCGAGACGCCAGTTGAGCAGATTGCAGATATTCCCAAAAAGTGTGCTTATCGTATGCCCATCCCTATCCGCCTTGCACTTGCGCCTCCAGTAATCCCCGACCTTCATACTCGACTGGTCGCGGTTGCTCACGGCACCGGCCAAGCCGAAAATTACTTTGAATACTCAATCCTTACCAGAAAGTTTGGCTTCATTCTCGATGTCGAAGCTACAGATCGATACCCAGACAACATCGAAGTCGTATACTCATACCGCAAAGCTGGCGTCAAATACACTTACTCACAATTCTGTCACAAGACAGGGTTAGCTTTAGTTCAGTGTGTTGGTGGCGAGGCGGGGTTCTTATGGAGTGACAATCGATTGGTGGTTTCAGCTCCTACCAGGAAGGGAGTGGGAAACAGAGTCGACGAAGCGCGAGCTCTAAGAAAGGAGTTAGAAGACTTCTGCTCAGATGCAGAGCAATTGAGCAAGTTTTACGAGGAAGTGCTACCTCCGCCCCCTAGCACGGGAGAGAGCACGCCCGAGGAAGGGCAAGAGGAATTTGAGGCCAAGGTTGATGAAGAGGATGAACAACCTGTCCCACAGGAGAAGACAGAACTTTAGATGGTAGATCCTGTTGTTGTATAATCATGCATGCCCAAATGATCCCATATATGCGATCATCTACTCTCCTCGGACGATGCCCTCCTACGTCTGGGCGGGCTTCTAGATGGTGATCTGGAAGCCGAAGAAGACGTGCTTCTTGACTCGTCGTCATCCGAGTCTTTTCGCTTTCGACGAGGAGAAGCAGAGCGACGACGCAGGGAAGAGCTCGACGAAGATGAAGAATATCGGCGTCGTCGACGGGTCCGGGATCGCGAACTATCTGAGCTCGAGCTGGAATCTGAGCTAGAGCTGGAATCTGAGTCGGAAGCTGAGTCGGATTGGGAAGAGGAACTACACCATGATTTATAAGCATTGGT